>NC_134485.1:95156685-95379185 GCF_040206685.1 Ascaphus truei
ATTTTTTGTTCCTGTTATAAGCAGACTTTGGAAACACATCCTGTACAATCAATATGGACACAAACTCTACACAATCTAGCTGCAGCTGAGTATTACCCTCCTCTTACTGTTTGGGCATTACCTGTCCTTGCAGTGCAGTGCATTTTGTGGTGTTTTCAATATGTATGACTCTGTTTGCTAATATGTCTTTATTAGTCATATTTTTCTTTATTTGCTGCATCAGTTCTCATTGATTTCATTTTGGGGAAATGCTGTTCAGGGTATAACTATTATTATTGTTATATTATTTTTCCCTGGTTGCTTTATTTCTTTTTTCCCCCTCTGTTTTTGGTATACATACTAATTTTTCCTGGCTATATACTGGGTCATTGACTATATACTTTTTCAAACGCAATGATTTATTATTCTTTCATGCATACTGTATGTCAGTGGGAATATATTTTGTATTGCCTATTATGTTAGACTAAACTACTTTGTTGTCATTATTTAAACTTTATTTAGACACATTTTAGTTTTTCTTTTTTCTCTTTGTAATACTGAAAGTGTTTGATTAGTAGTCCTCTCTTTATATTTTTGATACATATATATTTTCATAGGCTGTCTTTAGTATTTTTATGTTTTTAAGTTAGTGTGTCTTGTTGTTTAATTAATAAAATCTTGTTCATTTTTTCTGAATTGGCGGAGCATCTGTTTCTTTTTAACCATCTTTATCTTATAGATTAGTTTAGGTGTAATTTAGAGTGCTACTAAGGAGATTGTCTATGTTCTTTTCATCTGTGTGTCTTATATATATATATATATATATATATATTGTGACAGAGTCATTGACTCTGTGTATGTGAATAGGAGATGGCAGTATGCATGCTATCCAGTAAACGAGGGGTTAACTCAGCTTGTCAAGCAGACCACAGGTGATTTGAATTAAGCTCCTTCACCTGCTTTAAAACAGGAAGAGGAAATACCTCTGCGGCGGCAGTCTCTCTCTCTGAGGCATAGAGGGAAGACAGAGGAAGTGTTAAGACAGACACAAGCTGCCCAAAGCGATCCTGTCAAAAGAGGGAAGAATAAAGCTCCCAGGTAAGGAGCCAACTGCGTTTGCTGTACTTTATTGGGCTGGAATAGGTTAGCTAGCCAGCCAGATAGTTAGCCTGCACTTTTGTTTAGCTAGTACCCCGACCGGGGTTAGGATTTTTGTTTCGTTTCAATTTTAAAGGGACAGTGTACCCATTGTTAAATTACCGTTTTTGGACAAATAAACCCATCAGCATTATTTCACCGGAAAAGACGTGTTGTCTCCTCACTTACCACGACCATCCTGTCACAATATATATATATATATATATATATATATATATATATACACAGTATATACTGTATATGTATAGGGATTTTTATTATATATATACTGTATATATACAGTATATATATATATATATATATATATAACAAAAAAAAAAAAAAAAAAAAGTGTGGCGCCAAAAAATAAATTTACTGTGATAAAAATGAATGGAACTATAATTAATAAATAAGAAATTGTGTAAAGTGACTTATATATTAAAATTGTGTATATCAATTAAACTAGTGTGACCTTATAAATTCTAATATGACACAACCAATAAAAATTGACATTACAGTGCATAAACGTGCTAAAAAAGAGGAAACAGAAAAGTCAATAAAAAATCCAACCAGTCCTTCAATAATTAGTCCATAATGATGAGGTTTCCGATATTGATGAAAGGGGTCTTTGGGCTGCTCTCACACGGGGTAAACCAACTCCACAGATATCTATAGACAGAAAAAGAGAGAGAGCGCACGCCCCATAGCATAATACTGCATAAAATTTATTAAAACAGGAGAAGGAGGTGGGGGGGGTAGGAATCGCACTTACAAAATGCAAATGGTTAAAAAGCAGTTTGTGAATATATCACCACCATCCGGTTCTGGATACTGGAACACGTCTCCGTGGACTCCTTCAGGGCTGCCAGACACGATCACCAGGAACCAGATGTTTAAGGCTCCGTTCGCTGTCTGAGTGTAGTCCAAACTCCAGCTCTCACTTCCAATGGCCGCCGATTGTATTCCCGCGCTTGGTGTAGGCTTCTGCGCGTGCGCGGCGTCGTCGTGATGACGTAATCGCGCTCTCAGTACCCTAACGCGTTTCGTCACCTGACCGGTAACTTTCTCAAAGGGCTGATGCTGAATGGAATCAAGTCCTGCCCTTATATAACCAGTCCGTTGCCAGGCAACCCGTGATCGGGTGATTGATTCAACCTGAATGGCACTAATGGGGCTAATACATGTCATAGATGCTAATCACATAGAGGACTAATTTTCTAAGGGCTGATAGGGACTAATACACTTAAGGAATGAACATGAAATGGATATATATATATAATTGAAAATCCTAATGGACAATAATATGGGAACAAGAAGGATATCATAACAGTAATACTAACACTAACAATAAAATTCAAGTGATTTAATACCATATAAATTCATCAATCATTGTACTGCAATGCATAATTACAAACTCTATTCTTAAAATGTATTTAATGATTTCCCAATAGGAAAATCCACAAATTGATTTTATCTACAAAATATATATAACATTTGTTTACACACTCTCCATAAGTGTGGATAACTATGCCATACATTGCACTACATGATCAACACATAATAACAAGATAACATTGATCTAAAAAATAAATTCAGATCTATAACAACAGATCTCAATCATGAATAGAACAGCATTACCCATAAATTCCAATTCCACATCTATATATACATAGAAAAAGATCTAAAAACCCATATGCAATATAAAGCATGAGTGTACACAGAGAAAAAGAGATGTATATTGAGAAGCTCATCCACACTTATGGAGAGTGTGTAAACAAATTTTATATATATTTTGTAGATAAAATCAATTTGTGGATTTTCCTATTGGGAAATCATTAAATACATTTTAAGAATAGAGTTTGTAATTATGCATTGCAGTACAATGATTGATGAATTTATATGGTATTAAATCACTTGAATTTTATTGTTAGTGTTAGTATTACTGTTATGATATCCTTCTTGTTCCCATATTATTGTCCATTAGGATTTTCAATTATATATATATATCCATTTCATGTTCATTCCTTAAGTGTATTAGTCCCTATCAGCCCTTAGAAAATTAGTCCTCTATGTGATTAGCATCTATGACATGTATTAGCCCCATTAGTGCCATTCAGGTTGAATCAATCACCCGATCACGGGTTGCCTGGCAACGGACTGGTTATATAAGGGCAGGACTTGATTCCATTCAGCATCAGCCCTTTGAGAAAGTTACCGGTCAGGTGACGAAACGCGTTAGGGTACTGAGAGCGCGATTACGTCATCACGACGACGCCGCGCACGCGCAGAAGCCTACACCAAGCGCGGGAATACAATCGGCGGCCATTGGAAGTGAGAGCTGGAGTTTGGACTACACTCAGACAGCGAACGGAGCCTTAAACATCTGGTTCCTGGTGATCGTGTCTGGCAGCCCTGAAGGAGTCCACAGAGACGTGTTCCAGTATCCAGAACCGGATGGTGGTGATATATTCACAAACTGCTTTTTAACCATTTGCATTTTGTAAGTGCGATTCCTACCCCCCCCACCTCCTTCTCCTGTTTTAATAAATTTTATGCAGTATTATGCTATGGGGCGTGCGCTCTCTCTCTTTTTCTGTCTATAGATATCTGTGGAGTTGGTTTACCCCGTGTGAGAGCAGCCCAAAGACCCCTTTCATCAATATCGGAAACCTCATCATTATGGACTAATTATTGAAGGACTGGTTGGATTTTTTATTGACTTTTCTGTTTCCTCTTTTTTAGCACGTTTATGCACTGTAATGTCAATTTTTATTGGTTGTGTCATATTAGAATTTATAAGGTCACACTAGTTTAATTGATATACACAATTTTAATATATAAGTCACTTTACACAATTTCTTATTTATTAATTATAGTTCCATTCATTTTTATCACAGTAAATTTATTTTTTGGCGCCACACTTTTTTTTTGTTTTTTATATGTGGTCCTTTGACACAAACCGTTTAGTGGCAGCCTAAAATAATTATATTGTATTGCACAGTAATTTAAAGAGTTTATTTTGATATCTAGGGCCAGAACCTAGGACTATAGTTAGAACCATGATGCAAACTGCAAAAGAGAGGAATATGAGGCGTAGTGGTTTAGTCTCATGTCCAGAGGTAACAAAAGAGATGATTATAGACAATGATGTTAATATAAAGGAGAATTTTTATAAACTGGAAAAGCTCATGAAGGATGAGATGCGCCACTGGTGGGACGCATATTCCCTTCAGGACTACATAGATAGGAAAATAATTCCTAGGGGACTGAGAATAACAAAAGCTCCCACTTTTGAGACTAATATAGAATTCACTAAGGAATGGAATGATACTATGGACAATTGTTCCTTCTCCTTAATGAGACTCTTGATACAATTTAGGGATAATAAAGTGAAAGAACTCGAATTAGAAATTGATAGTATCCAAGAGGTCTTGAAACCATTTGCAGATACGAGGGACTTCAAAGAGTTTAATGAAATCACTGAGAAAAGAGTTCTCACTTTTGAGAAGGAAGTTACGGAAAGGAAGGATCTTAAATTGAGTAGAGATAAAGAGGACTATGCGACAGACAAAGTCAGGGTCTGGAAACGTAATTACAGCCAAAATAGGCGAGGTGGGCGATTCCATTCAGGTTCCAGACGTGGTGGAGGGGGGGGCTATCACTCCCATACCCCTAGAGGCAGGGAGGGGCAGCATCATGCCCCTAGGGACAACAGGACCAATTCCCCCTACACCACAGAGGGTTCCAGGATGGCCTCAGCTCCCGGCGGTCGCTTTTCGGCCCTTGAGGTAGAGCCATTGCCGGCAGAGGAGGCTAACAGTGTACCATCAAATGGACAATCCCATCTCCCTCCAAACCCTGACATAGGAAAGGATACTAGACCTAAAGAAGTCAAAATAATTAACACATCTCCTCATCATTTTTTAGACAAAGCACCAAGACAAGAAAAGAAGTCCAGAGAGAAGGAGAGAGAAAGAGACAAGGAAAAACAGTATCCGTTATGGGACCGCGAGGCTCCCAACAAATCCCAGAGTCTGGGAAAAAGAGGAGCAGAGGAGTTAGAGCGGGGAGAGTCCAACAGAGGAAGAAGGAGAACAGAAGACGACTAGTGATCCCCAGTGAGGGTAATAGTTCAATATTCAACCTATCCACAAAATTATTATCCATTTATGATATATCTCTGTTGGAGAGGGGACTGTCATTCGCTCCGAATACAGGCCCTAATGCCTTCCAGTTGTTTATAGACCTTAATAGTTTTATTAGGAAACTAACCTTAAAAAGACACTTTAACATACAGGAAACTAACATCAAACATAATATGGAGACTGATCGAATTAATGTACAGGATCTGGCCCATCTAGAGGATCTAACTTCACTGTTAGGGGAATCAGAAGGTACTTTGAATGCATCACAGGAGTGTATGGATTCTTTGGAGTTATCCGTACATCCCACTCCAAATGATAGCACAATAGAGGAAGAGTTAAATATCATATACTCACCTTTTAAACCTAAATCCATATTCTTTCCCTACCAGTCCAAGGGAGGATTCATTGAGGCCTTCTATAGTTTGGTACTGCAGGACTTTGAAGCATTATGCTCTAAAAAACCTAAGATCAATAAAAATCTAAGCCAGGGTGAACTGGACGCACTAAAACAGCTTAAGGATAATCCCTTAATTGTCATTAGGCAGGCAGACAAGGGGGGGGGAGTGGTCATCCAGGACACTTCTGCCTACCTCCAGGAGGCTCGCAGACTCCTGGGTGACCAGGCCTCGTATATCACCCTTGAATCTGATCCAGTCATAGGGTATCAGGACAGTCTCAAAGAGCTTCTTTTTTCAGCCCTCACTATGGATATTATTTCTAAGACAGAGTTTAAGTTTTTATTTAATTCACATCCACGTACACCTATTTTTTATCATTTACCTAAAGTGCACAAGTCCTTGACAAACCCCCCTGGCAGGCCCATTGTGTCCGGGGTGGAGTCGATGACGTCGAGCCTGTCCCAGTATGTGGATTACCATCTTCAACCTTTTGTTATTAAACTTAGGTCACATATTAGGGACACGCTCCATGTCATCGAGGCCACCTCTGGCATCAAATGGAAGTCCACCTATCTATGGGCCACATGTGATGTGGCCTCTTTATATACTTGCATTGATCATGCCAGGGGTATTGAAGCATTGACTTATTGGCTTGACAAGGACTTGTGCATGCCTAAAAAACACAAGTTATTTATTTTGGAGTGTGTGAAATTTATTTTGAATCACAATTATTTTCTGTTTGAAGAGGTTTTTCATCTACAAATCTGTGGAACGGCTATGGGCACGAGGTTCGCTCCTAGCTACGCAAATCTCTTCATGGGTTTTTGGGAGGAGAGATTTGTGTGGCAAAATTCCAAACTTGGAGCGGGTCTCGTGTACTATGGCCGTTTCATAGATGATATGATTTTTATATGGGACGGAGAGGAGGCAGAACTACAGGATATTTTTTAAATCATTTGATGAAAACCCATTAGGATTAAAGTTCACATTTAATATAAATGCCACTTCTATAGTCTTTTTAGATTTATTACTCACATTTGATGATAATTTAGATATTATTACAGCCACACATTTTAAAGAAGTCTCAGTCAACAACTATGTACATGCGTCCAGCAACCATCACAAACAGTGGCTACATAATATTCCTCTTGGACAGTTTCACCGAATCAGGAGAAACTGTTCAAGAGAAATTGATTTTGTTCAGCAGTCAAGAGAACTCAGTTTGAAATTTAAACAGAAGGGTTATGATAACCAACTAATTAACGAGTCCTTCAAGAAAGTCAGCTCCATGGATAGATCAACTATGTTAAAAACATCCAGTAATAGACAGGTCACTTCTCGTCTGAGTTATAACTCACCAGTGCTTAGAGACGAAACTGTTACATCAAGTGTAAGGTTTATTACTACTTACAATCAGTCTCATAAAGCAATTCAAAAAATTATGAGCAATCACTGGGGAGTTCTGAGATGTGATCCCCATTTGAAAGGCGTTCTTTCGGATCGTGCATCAATTGTCTACAGGAAGGCCAGAAGTATGAAGAGTATTATAGCTCCATCTAAATTAAAAACAGTAAACAACACTGAAAAAACAACTTTAGAAGGCCCCCTAGGAAACCATAAATGTGGACGAGGCAGATGTATCACATGTAGGCACTTGGAGGCCCGGTCCGAATTCAGCTCCTCCAACAGAGATATTATCTATCAGGTCAGGAACCACATTAGTTGTCTTAGTTCATTCGTGGTGTACTGCATCCAGTGTGGTTGCGGCCTACGTTATGTGGGACGCACCACTACACTGGCGACACACTTTATTCGAGCTCGGCTAGTCCCACGAATACGGGTATACCCGGGTGTATTGAGGTTTGTGACTGTTTTCTGCCCGAGTGCATTGAGTTATTTTCCGGCAGGGATTGAAGCATTTTATTCCCGTTTGCTGCAATACTGCACAGTACATATATATATACTGCATTACAATTCATGAATTTATGCCATCTGGTAGACACGCGAAGCATTGCAGCCTATTAAATCCTAATCATTATCATTTAACAGATCAGCCACCCATCAGCCAGGCATGAACCCAGGCTGGGAAGGCAAATGCAACGGGGCTTGTCAGAGGTGAGGAGCGGCGCATTCCAGGTATCTGCCAGGTACATACCGGGTATTTGCTCGAATAAAGTGTGTCGGTGCAGTAGATCCCTCTGCACCCGTTTCCTAGAGCACAGAAGGAGTGTCATTTAGGGACTACACACTAATAGTATTTCCCGACACTACAAAATCATACACAACCAGGACCCAAAATGTATGTCTATCATGGGCCTGGAATTTATTTCTCCCTGTGTTCTGGGGGGCGATCGGTTACAGATCTTGTGCAGACAGGAGACTTATTGGATCCACCAGTTGGGGACTCTTACCCCCGGTGGACTCAATGAGTGTCTGGATGCTAGTACACTGGTCTGATCTCCTGACCTACTGGTCTGATCTCCTGACCTCTTGGACTCTCCTCGCTCTCCTCAAGGGAACCTTCAGATTGGTTCTCACCTGCGGTCCTCTTTTTTCCACACTCCCTCATTTAGTACATCCTCCCTTCCTCCCTTCCCATCCCACGATTCCCTTCCCTCCACTTTCCTTTCCTCTCCCATTTCCCTATTCATTCCATATTCCCCCATTCCCAGATATTTTCCTCCAATTTTATCCCCACTCATCCTTTTTTCACCTCCTACAATATTTGAAGAGGTGTTTATTATTTCCTTTTTATTTTATATTTTTTGGTTCTTTTATATAATATTAGAATTCTAATAATTTTTATTTAGAAATTCCCTTTATTGTAGGTGTCACCATGTATAAAATATAAGTTAAGTACAAAACCATTATTATTTAATACCTTGCCCTTCCTCTCTCCTTTTCTCTGTTAACCCATTGTATTAATGCTGGGGTAAGAATGTGACTATTCAGGTCATTCTTTTCTTGTTTCTGTGGTAATAAGTGAATCCAATTCCTATATCTTATAGTATTTGAGGTATAAAGTGTAATAAATTGAACACCGAGGAAAATTTATATAATCTGTATGTATCTTCAGTATTCAGAGAAATCAAGAAGATATATAGATACAAGTTATTAACCCAAAAGGGAATCTATGAGCTTCTCAATATACATCTCTTTTTCTCTGTGTACACTCATGCTTTATATTGCATATGGGTTTTAGATCTTTTTCTATGTATATATAGATGTGGAATTGGAATTTATGGGTAATGCTGTTCTATTCATGATTGAGATCTGTTGTTATAGATCTGAATTTATTTTTTAGATCAATGTTATCTTGTTATTATGTGTTGATCATGTAGTGCAATGTATGGCATAGTTATCCACACTTATGGAGAGTGTGTAAACAAATTTTATATATATTTTGTAGATAAAATCAATTTGTGGATTTTCCTATTGGGAAATCATTAAATACATTTTAAGAATAGAGTTTGTAATTATGCATTGCAGTACAATGATTGATGAATTTATATGGTATTAAATCACTTGAATTTTATTGTTAGTGTTAGTATTACTGTTATGATATCCTTCTTGTTCCCATATTATTGTCCATTAGGATTTTCAATTATATATATATATCCATTTCATGTTCATTCCTTAAGTGTATTAGTCCCTATCAGCCCTTAGAAAATTAGTCCTCTATGTGATTAGCATCTATGACATGTATTAGCCCCATTAGTGCCATTCAGGTTGAATCAATCACCCGATCACGGGTTGCCTGGCAACGGACTGGTTATATAAGGGCAGGACTTGATTCCATTCAGCATCAGCCCTTTGAGAAAGTTACCGGTCAGGTGACGAAACGCGTTAGGGTACTGAGAGCGCGATTACGTCATCACGACGACGACGCGCACGCGCAGAAGCCTACACCAAGCGCGGGAATACAATCGGCGGCCATTGGAAGTGAGAGCTGGAGTTTGGACTACACTCAGACAGCGAACGGAGCCTTAAACATCTGGTTCCTGGTGATCGTGTCTGGCAGCCCTGAAGGAGTCCACAGAGACGTGTTCCAGTATCCAGAACCGGATGGTGGTGATATATTCACAAACTGCTTTTTAACCATTTGCATTTTGTAAGTGCGATTCCTACCCCCCCCCACCCCCCACCTCCTTCTCCTGTTTTAATAAATTTTATGCAGTATTATGCTATGGGGCGTGCGCTCTCTCTCTTTTTCTGTCTATATATATATATATATATATATATATATATATATATATATATATATATATATATATATATATGTGTATATATATATATATATATATATATATATATATATATATATATATATATATATATATATATATATATATATATACTGTGTATATATATACATATATATTTATTTATCTTCATGTATTTATTTATTTATTTAGATTTATTTATTAATTGTTGGGCTGCTGTGCAAGAATTTTTTTTATTGTGGGTAGGGGGGTGGGTGAAGGGGGTGTTTTGCCCTTGGTGTGAGTTTAGGACTTGCGGGGGGGTTGCGGGTGCACTTAACCCCTTCACGGCCGTAGCAGTTAATACCGCTACGGTCGTGAAGAGGTTAAGTGCACCCGCTACCCCCCCCGCAAGCCCTAAACAACCACCGTTGGGGCTAATACCCCCTTCACCCACCCCCGCTACCCACAATAAAAAAAATTCACACACAGCATCAGCAGCACAATTAATAAATAAATCTAAATAAATAAATGAATATAAATAAATACATTTAAAATACATTTTTATTGATAGTGTAGATGTGCAGGGGGTCTCCGGAGTTGAACCGCTGTGCTTTTAGGTCTGGGGACCCCCTGCTCCCCGAGATACAGGCCCCTTTAGGGGGTGCCGGTATCCCTCTGCTTGGGTTACAGGCCGCGGTCACGTGATCGGGCCCTTTAAACGCAGAGGGATACCGGCACCTCATAAAGGGGGCTGTATCTCTGGGAGCAGTGGGTCCCCCGACTTGAAACCAACGCGGTTCAGCTCCGGAGACCCCCTGCACATCTACACTATCAATAAAAATGTATTTCAAATGTATTTATTTATAGTCATTTATTTATTTATTTATTTAGATTTATTTATTTATTTTTTGGCGGCTGCTGTGTGTGTATTTTTTTTATTGTGGTTAGCGGGGGTGGGTGAAGGGGGTATTAGCCCCAACGGTGGCTGTTTAGGGCTTGCGGGGGGTAGCGGGAGGGCTTAACCCCTTCATGACCGTAGCGGTATTAACTGCTAAGGTCGTGAGGGGGTTAAGTGCATCCGCAACCCCCCCGCAAGTCCTAAACTCACACTAAGGGCCAAATACCCCCTTCACCCACCCCCGCTACCCACAATAAAGTGGGCACGGTGAGTTAACCCCTTCATTGCCTTAGCGGCTATCCGCTATGGTAATGAAGCAGCATTTCTGTATTTTTAATAATATTGTGCAGGAGCAGGGGGTCCCCTGAGCATTAATTTCTGGCTCAGGGAACCCAGTGCTCACTGTACAATATTATTAAAATACAGAAATGTTGCTTCATTACCGTAGCACATAGCCGCTAAAGTAAGGAACGAGTGTTTATTTATATATGTTTTTTATTTATACTGTACATGTGCAGAGGGTCTCCGGAGCTGAACAGCGTTGGTTTCAGGTCCGGGGACCCCCTGCTCCCCGAGATACAGGCTCCTTTACGGGGTGCCGTTATCCCTCTTCTTGGGTTACAGGCCGCGGTCACGTGATCGGGCCCTTGAAACGCAGAGGGATACTGGCACCTCATGAAGGGGGCTGTATCTCGGGGAGCAGGGGGTCCCCCGACCTGAAACCAACGCGGTTCAGCTCCGGAGACCCCCTGCACATCTACACTATCAATAAAAATGTATTTTAAATAATTTTTAATGTGCCGATGTTTGCGCAGAGAGACCAGACCAGCGGTTCTCTCTCTGCTGCAAACACATCTCGCCAGGGGACGGCCTATAGTATCATTGATGTGCATATACAGTACTGTATGTGTATGTTAGGGGTTATAGGGGTTGTTGTTATACATTATATACTGTATATATACAGTATATACTGCATTACAACTCATGAATTTCTCGGCTTCAAAGACAACAGCTCGCAAACGCCCCCATGCATTTTTACACGGCATTGCAGTATTGCAGCCAGCCGGAATAAAATGCTTAAATCACAGCCGCGAATATAATGCTATTTACCCCGGGAGAAAACGACACAAAACCGCACATCACCGGGGTCCTCTGAAATTCGCGGAGCTAGCCAAGTAAGAATAAAGTTGGTCGCAGTGTATGGCACAGATTTTTTCTTTCCCAATAGTCAGAGTATACAGTACAGTAGTTACAGTTTTTTCTTTACAGAGAGAGCAGCACCAGCCATCAGGTTACATACAGTAGTATTTAACAGTTGTCAGAGTATACAGTAGTTCCAGTATACAGTAGACTAGTTTGACAGTAGTACAGTAACTGCCTTCTAATTGGTCAATTTTTTTTTTTCAGAGAAAGCAGCACTAGCCATCTAAAGTAGTACTACACATCACACAATGTCATAATACAGTACGCACATACAGTAACTGCACTCATTTTTTGTTTTCTTGTCGTTTTAGGAAAAAAGGGTGGCCTCGGGGGAGGTGGGGTGTTGTGTCCAGTCTAATCTATTTGTACAGTCAAATGTACAGTATATAAACAGCAGTATTGATGTACACAACACCTCTCCTCTCTCAATGAACTACTGAACTATACACGGAATGAGGAACAAGATGGAAAAAATAATATTACTATGTACAGTATACTGTGTATATATATATATATATATATTATATATTTATACAGTGTATATATATTATACATTACTGTGTATATATATATTATTACATAATATTCTTATAAATGTGCATAATTCATATTTCTACATGTTTTACAAATGTTTTCTAAATGTTTATCCAATTTCAATCTGCCAGAAGAACTTAATAAAGACTGCATTATGTATTATTCATGATTATTTTTATATTTGTATTTTTTTGTTCCTGATAAAATAAATATTTATTCACATTCCTGGTAATCATAATCATTGACAGCAACCACACCCCCCCCCCACCCCTACAGTATAAGAATGAATGACAAAACAACATGAATCAGTTAATGGTTTTTTTTACTCTCAATTCTCACAATGCAAATCAGATTTACATTTCAAATTCGAGAAGGGATTTTCCGAAGCGTTACCATAAACAAAGCCTCAATGGGTTGGGGGGGGGGGGGTTGGGTGAGTCATGTGCAGTAATCAGCTAGCTCCCATCTCAAAGAGGTTTAGAGTACACGTAGGCGCAGTGAGGCGATTGACGCTCGGCAAGGGACGGATTAAAAACACAATGACTAACTTCAGAAAATGAATGACTCTGTGGAGGTGTCTGTCGAATGACTCTGTGGAGAGGGGGAGGGGGGGTTGGGTGACATGCGCAGTAAGCAGCTAGCTCCCATATCAAAGAGGCTTAGAGTACACGCAGGCGCAGTGAGGCGATTGACGCTCAGCTAGGGATGGATTAAAAACACAATGACTAACTTCAGAAAATGAATGACTCTGTGGAGGTGTCTGTCGAAAAGAGTTTGTGTGTGCGTGGGGGAGGGATGAAGGATTAGTTGTGCTGCAGTTCAAAGAAATTACATACTGTAGAGTAGAGTACAGTAATTTCAAAAGGCAGTTCATCATAATAGTTTGATCAATAAACCCCCAAATACAACCCCCAAATACAGTACATAAAAAGCAAGTCACTTTATCTACCTGTGCCTCAGGCACCAAAAACATACAGTAGATTGTGAGCTCCACAGGACAGGGAGGGACCAGTGCCTGCAAAATGTCTCTGGAAAGCGCTATGTATACTGTAACTAACAGCGCTATACAAACACATGCTATTATTATTATTATAATATCAAGGTGATGCTCTGTGCAAATCAAATTCGAGAAGGGATTTTCCAAAACGTTGCCGTAAACAAAGCCTCAAAGCTCCCGTCTCAAAGAGAATTACACACAGGCGCAGTGAGGCTTTGTACTGTAGCTCGGCTATGGACGGATTAAGAACACAATGGCAAGATTCAGAAAATTAATGACTCTGTGGAGAGGGGGGGGTTGGGTGACTCATGCACAGTAAGCAGCTAAGCAGCTAAATAGCTCCCATCTGAAAAAGAATTACACGCAGGCGCAGTGAGGCTTTGAAGCTCGGCTATGGACGGATTAAGTACACTATGGCAAGATTCAGAAATTAACGACTCTGTGGAGAGGGGGGGGGTTGGGTTACTCATGCGCAGTAAGCAGCTAAACAGCTAAAAAGCTCCCATCTGAAAAAGAATCACACGCAGGCGCAGTGAGGCTTTGAAGCTCGGCTATGGATGGATTAAGAACACAATGGCAAGATTCAGAAAATTAACGACTCTGTGGAGAGGGGGGGGGTTGGCTGACTCATGCGCAGTAAGCAGCTGGCTCGTATCTCAAAGAGGCTTAGAGTACATGCAGACGCAGTGAGGCGATTGACGCTTGGCTAGGGACGGATTAAAAACATAATGACTAACTTCAGAAAATGAATGACTCTGTGGAGGTGTCTGTCGAATGACTCTGTGGAGAGGGGGGGTTGGGTGACTTATGTGCAGTAAGCATCTAAGCAGCTAAGCAGCTAAATAGCTCCCATCTTAACAAGGATTACACGCAGGCGCAGTGAGGCTTTGAAGCTCGGCTATAGACGGATTAAAAACACAATGGCAAGATTCCAAAAATTAAAGACAGCTGCATGAAGTTCAAAGCTAAAGACATACTTTAATTTCAAAAGGCAGTTCATCATAATAATACACCCCCAAATACAGTATGTAAAAAGCACACAAATCAACCATCTGCAGTCAAACGCACAGGGTCGCAGACAAAAGCTACAGCACAGATTGAATATCGTAATACAGTAAGATGGTTTTTGCAGGCTTGTGGAGAAAAAAAAAAAAAAAAAATTACAATAAAAATTTCACTCACTCAAGCAAGCAGTGGTGGGCGAAGTTACAGGCGCATGCGCAGTAAATTCCTGCTGTCAAGCAGGAATGTGATTGAAACCAGACACACGTTCAAAGGAATGGAGTTGGAGAGATGTACTGCATTGCACAGAAGATAAGAAGTTGAAATACCCTGCAGTGCATTTAATTATCCCGAGCGAGGGGAGAGCACTGCATATGCCAAAATGTGACACTGTTACAGTACAGTACACGCCTATGCATTTCAACAATTTTCAAATGAGACATACTGTACTGCAGAACAGCACTGCAAATGCATGTATACTTTAAATATGCAAATTTACAATTACTGCGCGCGAACACACAGAATGTGTACTGACGTAGGTTGAACCGCGAAAGTATTAGACTTCCAAGACAACAGCTCGCAAATGCCCCCCTGAGTTTTTATACGGCATTGCAGTATTGCAGACAGCGAGAATAAAATGCTAATATCACGAGCGCGAAAATAACACAGTTCACTCTGGACGAAAACGACACAAAACCGCACATAACTGGGATAATCTGAAAATCGCGGATCTAGCCGATTTAGATTCAGGTCGGCCGCCACTGTATGTCGACATTAAATGCAATGGTACCCTATTGAGGGTGTTTGAATTGGCTATTTAATTGTGCATACCCTGCAGTTCTTTGGACATACGGCTCAAGGGGCTTTATCTTAATTAGTGCTCCCTCTAGTGCTACCCTTTACGGACAAGCAGCCCTCAGTGTCGGGTGGCTGGGGGTTACCCACCAGCTACTCATTAACCAGATATAACAGGTAGCTACATACATAGTACACATTTCTGCAACGGTTGCCTAGGTATATTAACATATATACCATATAATGTCACCATATGCACAGAACGTTCAAAATCATACGCTCTGACAGTATACATCTATATTTGGATGAGACATTATCCGTATAGTGGTCCTACCGCGGCCCTACTTCCATATCTGTAGGAGGCTATATTTATAGCATAGGATCCTGAATATCTATCAAGGACCCCCATATGTTCAATCTACTTAACTACTTACAGTTATGTTACAAATGATTACAGTCATGTGCTGTTTGATATATATTTTATTTTAAACCCCATGGTTTTATTCATTGTTTGCCAATAAAGTATTTTAACATTATCATTATACATTTAGTTGTGATTGAGTGCTTATACACTAGGTTTCCTTTTCTCCTGTAAACATAGGGACCCCTAATAGTTACAGGGACACTTTGCATCCCTTTGCCCTATTTCCTTTTTGGGCTATGCTGAAGGAGGGAACCCTGGCAGTGAGTCGCACAATCATTTTCAAGGTGAGATATTGCTACTGTAGACAATGTGTCTACATGTATCCAGGAATCAAACCTGATTCCTGGGTACATTTTTAGGGGAACCAGATACTCTGGACCTCGACTAGGTAGGCACATTCTGACAACAATTCCTCCGCAACCCCCCGCTCCCTTGAAAACCATACCTTAGCAATCATTATTGTCACACAATTATATATTTTGCAGATACAACGGTTTGGCTCAAGAGCTGACACTCTTCAACCTCAATATATGGATCAGAGGTAACCAAATAGACTTAACCTTTATTTGAGAGCCTGGTAACCCCCTCATCGTCAAACTAAGGTTGGGGCAGGTAGCTGGGATTTAGGTTCATCTGTTTTTCAGTTTTGGTTGGTCAATACTGGTAATGGTTTTGGTATTGAGGCAGGCACTCAGACTAGAGCTGATAAGCAGATGGTGGAACATTGGAGTGACTGACTTGGGAAGTCCTCTTGGTCACAATTGACAACTTTCTTCTCAAAAGTTGCCATGATCGGACATATCCGCCCATATTTTACTTATGAATATACAAAAAAAATTGTATATTGTTTTTGTTCTATGACAGTAATTCTTTATATATTCTGATATACAATACTTTACTGTATAATTTTTATATTACATTTCAACTAATATTTTAATTTTCTAAAGTACAGTATATATTAAAAATGTATACTAAACCAGCACTATTTTACAACAGTTTATTCCCTGTTTAATCAGCTTTGCTACATTTACTATAGAGGATCCTGTATATATCTGATGAAAATGGTACATGGAAAAAGTCTAATAGAAATGTGTCTTTGCCCAGAGCCCCCTTTTGATTAGTTGAGGAAAATATCCTCTTTGATTTTGGCAAAGCACCACTCTTATGTTTATTTGGTGGCACAAATCATTGCATAGAAGCTTTATAGGATATGTTGAGAAAGTAATTCTAAACCAGTAAAAATGAAGCATAGTTTCACATTGCACTATTTTGCTGCTGGCAATTTTACCACAAACCTGCCTATAGTTCTTTAAATGTCACATTACATTTTTTCATGTCATGTAGTACAAAAACAACATGTCCTGCTGTATTTATGTTTATTTAAAAAATCCTTTGCCCCACAACACAATTAATATAAAATGTGGTTCTACAATGTAGAGTAATTTCAATTAGGATTATTAGTATTATTGACAAGAAATATAACTTTATCAAAAATGAGCAACAAGCAGAATGATTGTGTCCACTTGTAAATATGGTCACAATTGCTTGGTATTTATGCAAATAGTAGGATTTTGGCAGCCTTCTTACTGGGCACAATGACCTCCCTTCACAGACCTGCATAGAAAAAAACAAAAAAGAAAAGTGCCAAATCCCAGTGCATTAACAATGAAAAAATGTTAATATTTTCCAACGATCACAATTTAAAAGTCACAAACATCATATGTATTCAGGCGTTTTATGAGATAATCTCATGCCCCAACGCTTCGGTATGACGCCGCTCCTCTGTTCTGACCCTTCGGCACAGTCTATCACAGTATCCTGTTCCTTCAGGCAACTGCCAGTTGTGTCAATTCTTGGGCAGTCCTCTGTCAACTGGCTCAGAGTCAATCTTTGTTTCGGGCAAGGGACATCTCAATGGGGGCAGAGGATTCACACTTCCCCGGTGTACAGGTAGTCCTCGTTATCCAATGTTTCACTTTACAATGAATGGCATATCCAACGCTTTACAATGCAAATCTGTGGGCCATTTTTCGATGCCAGAATGCGATATCCAACGCTCACCACCACTGATTAACATGGGACTCACTTTACAACAGTTTCACTATGCAATGTTACTTCCAGAACTGATTCCATTGGATAACCGAGGACTGCCAGTACTTCGTATAAAACATCGCTCACCTTTTTCATCAATAACACGTGTAACCCTACGCATTTCTTCAGATTAACTGATTTCTTTAGGGGATGAATTCTGGGTACGTTAGTGACGTATAAATACCCCCAGAAGCCATTCGAAATAGATCTTGACAACCAAACACATGTGTTGTAATCACCCAAATCTCTATAGCTAGCACGCAACCTAACATAATATTAAACATATACATAATGAACTTAAACTACCTTCTTGAGCAAACATATAAAATGTTACTATAATACAATCAAATATGGTTAAACTTGTATCTGATTGGTATTCACAATAGTCAAAATTACTACTAAATTGATTTGGCTTATTTAGACTAGTTTTTGGAGGAACAGCAATTATTAATGTAAACCTTATTTGAAATATTATTATTATATGGAAAACTATTTTTTGACTAATGAAAATGAACTAATAAATAATTATAAAAAAATATGTAACTGTAATTTAAAGAATCAGGACCTAATTTCATTATATCCCAATTACTATTATTTGATAACTATAATCTAACATCTTACACTTTGAGACAATATCTGGATGAGAGCCAGTCTTTAGTGACCAATGTTTGATCACACATCACATCAGATCCCCATTTTGATGTTGATGTGAGATTGTCACGGTTGTGCTTGCCACAAACCAGGGTCGGACCGCGTGGCTGAGGTGGGGTTGTATAAGCACCGACCTTAGACAGCGCAGGCTGATCCAGATTGTGCAGTTCGTAGTCGTACATAGCAGGGTCGGGACTGGAGAGAGCAGCGTAATCAGTGGACGAGCCAGGATCAGGATATGAGACATCAGGGTAAACGTAGTCCAAGCAGGGAGTTGGCAACAGGAGATCAACAGGTCTTCCTGCTTGAGCGAAATTGCTGCAGATCGGGAACGGGGTTTGCGCGAGTGGCGTCCAGGGCCCATGGTGCCGGTCTCAAGAAGGAGAAGGCTGACCGGAGTGGGCACACCGCCAGGCAGCACTGGGGAACCAATGCTTCAGCGCAGGAGTCCAGAACGAGCCTGTGCAGGGAGAGAGAGCTACAGAACTCAGGACTCAGCGACAGGCATCTGCTATGGGAAGCTGGAAACAGGAAGCTGAAGTTACGCTGGAGATCCAACGCTTCAGCACAGGAACCAGGACACAGCCTCTGCAATAGAGAGAGAGCAGCAGGCCCCAGGAACAAGAGACAGGCCTTTGCTATGGGAAGGGCAGCAGGCCTCAGGAAACAGGAAGCTAAAGTTACGCTGGAGATCCAACGCTTCAGCACAGGAACCAGGAACATCGGCTAGGAACTAAGGACAAGAAACAATGACAAGGTGGCCAAGACAGGTGGCTGTGGCAAACACAGGACATCCAAGAAGGATTATGCTCGGCAGAGAAGGATTGTGGGGATGCAGTACTTAAGGCCAGCGGGCCAATCCCCGGAGGAGGGTGTGAGGGCACTGCGCCAATGAGTGAGTACAAGGCTAGGTTGCAGTGATAGCTTGCACAGCTGCAGTAGATACCAGGGGGAGTGTTCCAGGACTGCACAGGTCTGTAAGGCAAGGTAAGAAGTAAACCGAGGTGTGGATTCCTTACAGATATCTATCAGATACCAATGTTGTGCATTTCATTTAAAACTAAGACATTTCTGAAGAGAGTCAGAGGAAGACTCTCTACAATCATTAAGGCACTTCTACCTAGAAGATGGATAGGTGCAAAAAAATAAACGAACAGAGCAAGTCATTAGTCATAATTCACATAATTTATTCAATCTGACGAGTCAGTGTTGTACAGTAATCCTACTGTGATATGTGTGTTTATAACGCGTGTATTATTGTATTTTTAAGACCTTGGGGAACACCTCTCCCAAAGAGGGTGCCCCCCATGCCGCAACTTACCCGGCTCTCCCTGGCTCCGGCTCCACAGGTTCTCCGCCGCAAGCGGGACCCTCCTTCTTCCTCCCTGGTCCCCGCGGCCACCACAGGACGCGCGCATGCACGCACACATTCACGGACCTTTCTGTCCTCCCGCAGGAGCAACTCCCAGCCCCAGCTCAGGCCGCGTGCACTGCCCACAATCCACGCATCAAGCTAATCAGCTGTGGCACTTTCCCAACCTATCCCTGCCTCCCATGGGGCCGCTCCTCCGTCCCTCCCCCTCTTCCCATTGGGCTCTCTCCACATTTATACCCTGCTCAGCCATTCCTTCTTTGGCTGAGCATAGCTTTGTGTGACCTGTGTTACCCACTGTCGTGCCTGCCCTAGTGCTTTTGTCTCTGTGTCTTCTAGTGAACTCCTGTGTACCGAACCGGCTTGACTGTGGACCCGCTCTGGATTTCGACCTCTGGCTTGCCCTCTGACCTCCCGAACTCTCCAACCCTTCACCTCGGCTTACGGATTCCTACCTCCCGGCTCCAAATCCAAGGCTCTCGGCACCGACTATTCTACTGGAACTTCCCAATTATCCGACGAGTATCTGAACTTTACCATTTCTCCCGTGCAGTTCCGGACGCCTACAATCCACCTTCCAGGTGTGTCCCCGCAGCTGTTGGTGCAAGTATTACCCTTTTCACCTAAGTTACGGGGTCCCTCCTTGTCCGTGGTGAGCGCAGCATGACATTATGCTCAGCCCAACGGACATGGACCCCGGAGAGGTTGATCAACCCAGTGCCATGGATCAACTTATTCAGGTGGAGGTGCAACTCAACTCCATGTCTCAAGAGCTCTCAAGAATCTCTCTGTTGCAGCATTCCCCACGCTCCTCTGCTACGCAAGCCGTGGCGCTGCCTTCTCTGGATCTCCCCACAGCCTCGGACCCTTGCCTTCTGGCCCCTAACCATTATGCAGGGGATCCCCACGAGTGCAGAGGATTCATCAATCAGTGTGAGATCCAATTCGAGCTTTCCCCATCATGCTTTCCTACTGCACGCTCCAGGGTGGCCTACATCGTCTCTCTATTGACCAGAAATGCCCTGGCCTGGGCATCCCCTATCTGGGAACGGAGAGCCGACATGATGCATGATTACCCCCGCTTCCTTCGGGAGTTCAAGCAAGTATTTTATTCACAAGTAACGAAGGAAGTTTTTAATATTGATGACTTTATTCTATGTACCTCTACACATATTGTATACCTATTGGAATGTGCGTGTGGGTATCAATATGTAGGCAAAACCAAACGCAGCCTTAAAGTTCGGATTCAGGAACATGTCAGAAATATTAAAAATGGTTTTGAAAAACATAGTGTATCTAGACACTTCCTGATACACCATAATAAAGATCCGTCAAGTCTCACTTTTAAGGGGATTCAGTTGATTCCTGTAAATAGAAGAGGAGGGGACAGAGTTAAAACATTGTCTTCTAAAGAGACATATGGGATACATAAGTTAGATACTATGTCCCCTAAGGGGTTAAATGAGGATGTGGATATTTGGGCACTTTATTGAATCTTTAGCTCACCACCCCTCTGTACCTAGGGGATGTATCATTTATCTCTGTATCTCTGTTTTCCTTTCTTTATCCTACGCTTTTTTCTAGTTACATCTTTTTATGCAAGTAATGATGGTGTCTATTTTAAGTCGACTAATATTGTGTTTCTTTTATTCCAGCATGTTTTTAATTATTTATGCTAGGTTTTGTCTATATGTAAGTTTATATTAAATAGGTATTGTTTTGTTTTTTTTTTGTTTTTTTGTTAATAAAGTTGTTGTTTTAAAAGTAAACTACACATCTTCCCTATCACGCAGACCATTACCTATTATAGATGATTGGTCTATCCCTAATTGGTTGACCAATAAGGTATCTATGTGAGGTATTTAAGACCTCTGGGTAATGGCCTAATTATTCCCTGAAGAAGTAGTTAATTCTACAAAACTAGTTGGATGTAACATTCTATTGCCTTATATCTGCTTACATTGACCTTTGTCTATGTATTGGCCTGTCCTGTTTTTATTTCATCCTGTGTGCTGTTTTGGACACTTGTGAGAGACTTTGTAAGACTGTTCAAACTTCCCTATTGAATCCACCACTGCTGTGTAGACAGTGACGTCATTACACAGCGTCCCGCGACGGAGCAGCATCGTGGCACGCTGAGGGCACCCCAGCAAGCTGCGTTTCAACCTCTGTGCAGAGGATACACCTGCCGAGGTACAGGAGCAGCTTCATATCGGCAAGAAAGCAGGAGCGATTTCACCGAGCCCCAGTACCAGCTGCTGAACCTGGCTGCATGAAGGGAAATCCCCTTGGGAGTGAAAGACTGACGTCCTGCCCCAGAATCAACTGAGCTGCATCAGCAGAGGGAAGCAAGCACCCGATTCTACAGTTAACAGCTGCCGAGTGGTAAACAGTGTGATACACACTACACTGGCGACACACTTTATTCGAGCTCGGCTAGTCCCACAAATTCGGGTATACCCGGGTGTATTGAGGTTTGTGACTGTTTTCTGCCCGAGTGCATTGAGTTATTTTCCGGCAGGGATTGAAGCATTTTATTCCCGCTGGCTGCAATACTGTACAGTATATATATATATACTGCATTACAATTCATGAATTTATGCCATCTGGTAGACACGCGAAGCATTGCAGCCTATTAAATCCTAATCATTATCATTTAACAGATCAGCCGCCCATCAGCCAGGCATGAACCCAGGCTGGGAAGGCAAATGCAACGGGGCTTGTCAGAGGTGAGGAGCGGCGCATTCCAGGTATCTGCCAGGTACATACCGGGTATTTGCTCGAATAAAGTGTGTCGGTGCAGTACATGCCTTTTACCAACTTTTTTCATACAGTGACGTCATTACACAGTGTCCCGCGACGGAGCGGCATCGTGGCACGCTGAGGGCACCCCAGCAAGCTGCGTTTCAACCTCTGTGCAGAGGATACACCTGCCGAGGTACAGGAGCAGCTTCATATCGGCCAGGAAGCAGGAGCGATTTCACCGAGCCCCAGTACCAGCTGCTGAACCTGGCTGCATGAAGGGAAATCCCCTTGGGAGTGAAAGACTGACGTCCTGCCCCAGAATCAACTGAGCTGCATCAGCAGAGGGAAGCAAGCACCCGATTCTACAGTTAACAGCTGCCGAGTGGTAAACAGTGTGATACACACTACATGCCTTTTACCAACTTTTTTCATGTACGCAGATATATTACCCCCTTTTTAATTCTATAATATATTGTTGAATTTGCTTCACTATTTGGCGTTGTGCGCTGTTTTCTTTTGTTTCCATTCTCTATGTATTTGACACGCCTGGTCGCAAGATCACGGCAGACTCTTCTTTGTTCCATCTCTCTCAAGGTACTCGCCTCGTCGCCCAATATGCCCTTGAGTTCCGGACCATCACGGCCGAGACCTCTTGGAACGACGACGCCCTCTCCGCAGCTCTCTGGCAGGGACTGTCCGAATCCATCAAGGTCCAGCTGGCGACTCTGGAGAGACCCACCAGATTGGAGGACCTCATCGCAGTCTGCATCCGCGTAGACCAGCGCCTTCGGGACAGAAGACTTGAATGAATGCTCCCTCGTGCCGCCTCCCCCCAGTCTACCAGCCACAGTCTTGTTCCTTATGTCCCCCAACCTATAGATGAGCCTGAACCTATGCAGCTCGGAAGTCCTCGGTTATCCGCTTCTGAGAGACAGCGCCGACGAGATGGTGGACTCTGTCACTACTGCAGGCATTCCGGTCATCTGCTGGCGAGCTGTCCCCTGCGACCGGGAAATGCCAAAACCCAATGAGGTATGAGGGGGTCTCGTTGGGTCCAATTTCATCCTCTTCCCCTTCTCCGAAGAAACATCCTACTCGGATAATGCAGCCCATCTCTCTTGCCTGGAATAACTCCCAGATTCCCGCCTCCGCATTCATAGATTCCAGGTCTCAAGGAAACTTAATTGATCAGGATTTTTCCATCAGAAACAATATTCCTTTCCAATCTAAAGCTGTTCCCGTCGGCTTGGAGGCCATACTGCACCGACACACTTTATTCGAGCAAATACCCAGTATGTACCTGGCAGATACCTGGAATGCGCCGCTCCTCACCTCTGACAAGCCCCGTTGCGTTTGCCTTCCCAGCCTGGGTTCATGCCTGGCTGACGGGCGGCTGATCTGTTAAATGATAATGATTAGGATTTAATAGGCTGCAATGCTTCGCGTGTCTACCAGATGGCATAAATTCATGAATTGTAATGCAGTATATATATATATATATATATATATATATGTATATATATATATATATATATATATATATATATATATATATATATATATATATATATATATATATATATATATACTGTGCAGTATTGCAGCCAGCGGGAATAAAATGCTTCAATCCCTGCCTGGAAAATAACCCAATGCACTCGGGCAGAAAACAGTCACAAACCTCAATACACCCGGGTATACCCGAATTCGTGGGACTAGCCGAGCTCGAATAAAGTGTGTCGCCAGTGTAGATGGACGCCCACTCCAACCAGCTTTCCTTTCCCTGGAGACTTGCTCTCTATCCCTCTCTACAGAGGATGGTCACCAAGAAAGGATTACCTTGGACGTGATCCACACTCCATCGGTAGAGGTGATTCTGGGACTCCCATGGTTGCAATTGCACAACCCACAGCTGGATTGGACCAACAAGGAACCCATACGATGGAGTCTTCAGTGCCTCAAGACTTGTATTCCCCCCAAACAGATGATAGCCGGTTGGAACTAACCGCGGAGTACAAAACTTCCCTCCCAGCGGTCTACTGGGACCTTGCAGATGTTTTCGACAAGGTACGTTCTGAGGTGCTGCCCCCCCCATAGAGCCTTTGACTGCCCTTTTGACCTTCTTTCCTGTGCCACGCTACCTAAAAGCCGTTCCTACCCTTTTTCCATGCCCGAGACCCAAGCTATGTCCGAGTACATCCAAGATAATTTGAAGAAGGGGTTCATTCAGAATTCGTCAACTCCAGCTGGAGCCGGATTCTTCTTTGTCAAAAAAAAAGATGGCTCTCTGCGCCCCTGTATTGACTACAGAGGTCTCAACAAGATTACAGTCAAGAACCGTTACCCCCTGCCACTCATTTCCGAGCTCTTTGACCGCCTACAGGGGGCAACAATTTTTTCCAAACTTGATCTCCGCGGAGCCTATAATCTTGTCTGCATCCGCCAGGGTGATGAGTGGAAGACCACCTTCAACACCCGGGATGGGCACTATGAATACCTAGTCATACCCTTCGGCCTGTGCAATGCCCTGGCGGTCTTCCAGGAGTTTGTCAATGAGATCTTTCGCGATCACCTCAACAGCTTCATCATCGTGTACCTTGATGATATCCTCATTTTTCCAAATCCCTCCCGACCACATTCAGCACACCAAATTAGTCTTGTCCTGCCTTCGAGAGAACCGTTTCTACGCCAAGCTGGAGAAATGTTCTTTTCACCTATCTTCCATTCCCTTTCTAGGATACATCATTTCTAGCACAGGTTTCTCTATGGACCCTACCAAACTCAAAGCTGTCTTAGCATTGCTGCAACCCACTTCCCTGAAAGCCGTACAGCGGTTCTTAGGATTTGCGAGCTATTACCGTAAATTCATCAAGAAGTTTTCATCCACCGTGTCCCCCATCACTGCCCTGACTAAGAAGGGAGCTAACACAGCAGCTGGGTCTCCCGCAGCCCTCCAAGCTTTCGACTCCCTCAAGAAGTCTTTCACTTCCGCCCCAATCTTGTGTCATCCAGACCCCAGGCTTCCCTTTACCCTGGAGGAAGACGCATCTGATATCGGTGCAGGCGCCATCCTCTCACAAAGACAGTCCCCGCAGGCCAAACTTCACCCCTGCGAGTTCTTTTTAAAAAAAAATTATTCGGCAGAACGGAACTACGACGTCGGAAATAGAGAACTCCTGGGTATTAAACTCACCCTTCAGGAATGGAGACATCTTCTGGAGGAAACAGATACCCCCATTTCAAACCTCACCAACCATAAAAACCTATTATATATTGAGAGTGCACGTCGTCTTGGAGCACGTCAGGCTCGATGGTTCCTTTTCTTTTCGAGACTCAATTATCTCATATCCTACATCCCCGACTCAAAAAAACAAAAGGCGGACGCACTCTCACGACAATTCCTGTTCGAGGACAACTCCAAAGATACCTCCGAGACAATCTTACCCTCCAAATATATAAGCTCGGCCAACTCTTTCGATATCCTGGACCAGGTCATGGCAGCACAGTCTAACCTCCCGAGAGGCCTTAAGGTGCCAGTCTGCCGTCTATATGCAGCTCCACGCCTCCTGAAGAAGATTCTAGAGTGGGGTCATTCTTAAAAGTCAGCCGGTCACCCAGGTATCAGTAGAACCTCTGACCTCATTAGCTGCACCTTCTGGTGGCCTACCATGTCGGAAGATATTTCTGAATATGTGAAAACCTGTCCAATCTGCGCCCAGGTCAAGATCATTCGTAAAAAGCCTTACTGTCTCCTACGACCCCTGCGCATACTGGAACGCCCATGGAGTCACCTTTCCATGGACTTTATTATAGAACTTCCGGCCTCTAGGGGGATGAATACCATTTTAGTAATCGTTGACCGGTTCTCCAAGCAGGCCCATTTTGTCTCAAAGGGCTGCCCAATTCCACCACCCTGGCAGACATTTTTGATAGGGAAATATTCCGCATCCACGGAGTTCCTCTTTCCATCGTATCCGATCGTGGTACACAATTCATCTCCATTCATGAGAATATCCTCTGTGTTCCACGTATGTCTGGTAAAACCTGTGTCCCAAAACCCACGGTTCCACAAAATACCAGATGGCCCTAAACCAGTCATGGTTCAGGGGCAGGAGTAGTTTGAGGTTCAGTCTATCCTGGATTCCAGAAAAACGAGGGGTTCGGTGCAGTACACTGGCGACACACTTTATTCGAGCTCGGCTAGTCCCACGAATTCGGGTATACTCGGGTGTATTGAGGTTTGTGACTGTTTTCTGCCCGAGTGCATTGCGTTATTTTCCAGGCAGGGATTGAAGCATTTTATTCCCGCTGGCTGCAATACTGCACAGTATATATATATATACTGCATTACAATTCATGAATTTATGCCATCTGGTAGACACGCGAAGCATTGCAGCCTATTAAATCCTAATCATTATCATTTAACAGATCAGCCACCCGTCAGCCAGGCATGAACCATGGCTGGGAAGGCAAACGCAACGGGGCTTGTCTGAGGTGAGGAGCGGCGCATTCCAGGTATCTGCCAGGTACATACTGGGTATTTGCTCGAATAAAGTGTGTCGCAGCAGTATCTGGTTCACTGGAAGGGCTTTGTTCCAGAAGAAAGATCTTGGGTACCCTACCACCAAATACATGCCCCCAGATTGCTGAGACTCTTCCATTCTAAGTTTCCCCAAAAGCCATATTGGAATCGTCCTGAGGCTGCTCCTCAAGGGGGGGGGGGAGTACTGTAAGACCTCGGGGAACACCTCTCCCAAAGAGGGTTCCCCCATGCCGCAACTTACCCAGTGCTCCCTGGCTCCAGCTCCACAGGTTCTCTGCCGCGAGCGGGACCCTCCTTCTTCCTCCCTGGTCCCCGCGGCCGCCACAGGATGCGCGCATGCGCACGCACATTCACGGACCTTTCTGTCCTCCTGCAGGAGGAACTCCCGGCCCCAGCTCAGGCCGCGCACACCTCCCCTGCGCGGTGCACACACCTGATGCGCGTGGACCGCCCACAAGCCACGTGTAAAGCTAATCAGCTGAGGCACTTTCCCTACCTATCCCTGCCTCCCATGGGGCCGCTCCTCCATCCCTCCCCCTCTTCCCATTGGGTTCTCTCCACATTTATACCCTGCTCAGCCATTCCTTCTTTGGCTGAGCATAGCTTTGTGTGACCTGCGTTACCGACGGTCGTGCCTGCCCTAGTGCTTTTGTCTCCGTGTCTTCTAGTGAACTCCTGTGTACCGAACGGCTTGACTGTGGACCCGCTCTGGATTTCGACCTCTGGCTTGCCCTCTGACCTTCCGAACTCTCCAACCCTCCACCTCGGCTTACGGATTCCTACCTACCTCCCGGCTCCAAATCCAAGTCTCTCGGCACTGACAATTCTACTGGAACTTCCCAATTATCCGGCGAGTATCTGAACTCTACCATTTCTCCCGTGCAGTTCTGGATGCCTACAATCCACCTTCCAGGCATGTCCCCGCAGCTGTGGGTGCAAGTATTACCCTTTTCACCTCAGTTCCTGGGTCCCTCCTTGTCCATGGTGAGCGCAGCATGACAGTATTGTATTGTATTTCTTTATTTATATAGGGCCAAAGTGTAGTCAGCGCTTCACAAAGAATACAGTACAGGGAATTATAATAATACAATAAGTGCAGCAAAATCAGATAATAGGAAAGGAAATCCCTGCCCGGAAGAGCTTACAATCAAAGGTCTGAGGGGAATTTACAGAGACAACAGGTGAGGGAATATGTGCTGCAGATGGCTGTGCTTGGCCACAATGGGTGGTAGGAATGACTGGATGGGGGACAATAGCCATAAATGCAGGCTATTGGGATGCTTGATTTGTGGGGCGAGTTTTAAGGTTAGTCAGTATTAAATGAAAAGTTTGACACCATTTGCATGGGAGGAGATGGCAGTAAGGCATGAATGAGAACAAGTGTGTATGTCTGGCTACAGGGAGATCCCCAGCAGCAGGAAGGAGTTGATAAAGGGTGTGAATAGAGGATTTGTGTGGGTTTTTTTTATAGAGGGGTAAAGACGTTGTTGGGAGAGAGGTTTATAAATAATGGCGCAGTGGGAAGTGGGGAAGTTGAAGAGAACAGAGACATTGACAATGGAGTGAGGAAACAGTAAACAGAAAAGGCAATAGGGAGGGCATAGTGAGATGCAGGAGGAGAGACTTCCCAGGTACTGGAGTATAGGAAGAGTACAAATAATCACAGTGTTTAGAAAGAACAGTAAAGTTCTCACAGTTGCAAAGTTGTTCTGTGGAGACCAGATCTTCCTCAATCTTCACCTCCAATGTTAACTCTGCCCAACACTTAAATATGACACTTTAAGATGGGACACAGCCATATGGCTCACAGCCAATATAGCTGGTCTTACACTGGCGACACACTTTATTCGAGCTCGGCTAGTCCCACGAATTCGGGTATACCCGGGTGTATTGAGGTTTGTGACTGTTTTCTGCCCGAGTGCATTGAGTTATTTTCCGGCAGGGATTGAAGCATTTTATTCCCGTTGGCTGCAATACTGCACACTACATATATATATACTGCATTACAATTCATGAATTTATGCCATCTGGTAGACACGCGAAGCATTGCAGCCTATTAAATCCTAATCATTATCATTTAACAGATCAGCCGCCCATCAGCCAGGCATGAACCCAGGCTGGGAAGGCAAATGCAACGGGGCTTGTCAGAGGTGAGGAGCGGCGCATTCCAGGTATCTGCCAGGTACATACCGGGTATTTGCTCGAATAAAGTGTGTCGGTGCAGTAAATACTCTAAAACACAGTCACGTAAATAACAATTTAGGGATGGGTCTGGCTAATCAACTCACAGATACATACCATTTGGTTAATTGCATTTTAAGAAGTGCTCTTGCGAATTGATTTAAGGAAACATACCAATGAAATTTTATATTCTGTAGCCAATTGATGATAGGATTCAGCTCAGAAACATACCAATGAAATTTTAAATTCTGTAGCCAATTGATGATAGGATTCAGCTCAGAAGCATACTAATTACATTTTAAATTCTTTAGTGTAGTGATGAGTTGCACTTGCGTTTTCAAGGGGAGGTATTGCCGGGACAATGTGCCTACATGTATCTGAGAATCAGGCATGATATCTGGGTACATTTTTAGGGGAACCAACAACTCCGGACCTCAACCTCGTAGGCACATTCTGTCAATGATTCTTCCACAAACTCCCCCTTGAAACACATACCCTAGCATTCTCTGCTTGATTGCATGCCCGGAAAAGGGAAAAACACAAACAATGCTTTTATTACAGACAATATATTGGAATGGTACACTGTTATTTGGTCCAAGAGCTAACTCTCTTGGACCGTTTTACACGGAGCAGGGGTAACCCAAATGGGCTTGACCTTTATTGTATAGCCTTGTTACCCACCCATCACATGCCGATATTTGTGTATGGTGGTCACATGTTGCTTGATGCTAAAGGGGTGTTTTAAAGAATACCAGACCAAATCTATGGGGTTCAAATCATTGCATCAAGAACAAGTGAAGGAAGAATATGTTGTGTATCATATTAGGTAATCAATTCTACAGATTGCTGTTCAAACACAAGCAGAACATAATACGATGCTTACTCTTGTTAATGCTATGTGCGGTACATATTCGAAACCAATAATCTGTGATCTTCTACTGTATAAACCTTGCAGATACACTATGTTTCAAATTAATGTCTTGAAAGAACCAATGAATTGATATGAAGTTTTTTGCTAGGAAATGTGCATGTGATACAGTATATTTTAAGATTTTTTTTTTATCCATAATGCCGCTAGAGGAAAACACATGCATAAAGATATTCAGATAATGGCAAATATTAGGTAGTAAAAGAGGTGACCAAAATAGTTACAAAGGAGGGTCAAAAGTGAGTATAAGATTGGTACAACCCCATAAACATCGTCACCTTTCTTTATCAATGTAATCAACTGTTCAAAAAAAGGTTGGACATCTTTTTAGATGGGAAAGGTATACAGGGATATACCAAATAAGTATACATGGGAAGGATGTTGATCCAGGGATTAATCCGACTGACAATTCTTAGAGTCAGGAAGGAATTAATTTTTCCCCTTAATTGGGTTTTTTGTTTGCCTTCCTCTGGATCAATAAGTAAGTATAGATATAGAATAAAGTATCTGTTGTCTAAATTTAGCATAGGTTGAACTTGATGGACGTACGTCTTTTTTTAACCTCATCTACTATGTAAATATATGTAACTATGTAACTGCACTGTGCTACAACATGGGGGTACAACTCTTGCTACAGTGCTACATGGGGGATATTTTGAAAGATTGTAGGCACCCATTGCATTTCATGTTGTGGGATCACTTCCAATATGTCTTATTTATGACAATTGTTTGTTAAACAGAAAATGTATTATACTGTACTACTGAACCTGTATGCCTTAGGATAGGCAATGTCAGCTGATACAGGTGCAACAATCTTTCCCAGACTGTAAGTAGTACTGCACACAGACTGAGAAAAATATGAAGTATCCTGAGAGCTCCTTCATCCAGGTTTGGCCAATATCATTAACAAAAAGGAAATAAAATAAAATCACTTTTGTACAGTGTGAACTGTGGGGCACAAGAAAAAAAAGACAATACAGACTCGTGGCTGGCTTGGACGGATAAACGCTGCAGGGGTCCCATTCAGAAGTAGAGACCCCCGCTGAGTTAATCCTCAATTGTCGCTTTCTGGTTCTGTGTCGCACACAATTACCGCACCAACATATTAAGTCTGGACATATATGTACCTGGCTGTGTTCTTGCAACATACTATAGTAGAACATTTAGTACTATATGCATTTCTTTTATAGTGTTTATATTTTATTCTGGGCCGTGCTATATGTCCTTAGCTGCCATACTGTTGGCTGTACTGTGCCTGGCATAGGAAGATTTTCTCTGTTTTCTACATTGAAATATAGGTACTGTATTTGGGTCATGTGCTTCAACAAAAAAACACAATAATTTGGAATACAAAACTGAGAGGGATAGAGGTTTTCAATACTTGAATCCAATTACATTCAAGTAAAATATAAAACTTTTTGGACAATACTGTATGCACATTCCATTTCAAAGAAGTGCTGCCCGGACTGCATCAATAATTAGATTGTTGTGCTTTTTGGAAATTGCTTTCTATTACAAACAAGTTAAGACAGTTTTCTGGAAATGCATAGTTACTTAGTTTGCAACATCTGCAAAGCACAACCTTACACATTATAAATACAGAAAGGATTATATAACAATATTATATTTGATATCATATTTTGCAACATTTCTATGGTTAGAATTTTAGTGTAATTTATTTCTTGAATCTGAAGATTCCATTTGCCTGACCAGTAGGAAAAAACAATTGTCAACATGTTTTAACGTGGTTGTGATGAAAAAAAAACGTAATTTCTGTTTACAGAATGGGAATTGATGATTAATATGTATGAAAAATGTTTGAAAATGTAATTGTGCACTTACTGACTTGAAGACGTATGTGTTCACTCACAAATACATAGTTTAGAAAGTTTTTTTTTTACATTAGCTATAAAAAATGATTGATGTGATTAGAGAGGAGAATCTTATACATATGCTAATAAGCCTGCATTCTTAGAAACTAGAATAATAGTGATATAATATGTACAGTAAAGGTCATTCTTTGCCTGCTATAAAAGTTGAGATTTGTTAAGTATTCAATACAGAAACCCAATCAATTACTAGATTTGCAAGGTGTATGAGTGATATATTATAGGCTATTAGGTAGCAGACACGGTTAGGGTTCTGGTAAAGATTAATTGATCCAGATTTGCCCTATAAATTAAAGGAAATCAAATTTGCAGATATGATACTGTAGAAGAATATGGCTAATAAAAAATGAAGTACCGGTTAGTTCTATATATTTTATATAAATTAAATTGAAACTGCTAAGTGCAAGATATGGAGGTCCTAAAAATATGTCTTAGCATGTGCCACTGACTGCACAGTGATTTATAATGGGTTGCTTTAGAACACATATGATCACTGCAGCATATCTTGCTCTAATTAATGTGCCTACTTTGCTGAAAACTAGGTAACACTGTGCTAGTGTATAATTGCCTTTCATCTAAGTTTCATTTCTAACCATGACCTTTATAAATCATTCTATCTCTTGAGGCCAATATCCTTTTCTGTATTGTACTTGTGCAATAATAATACATTATTAGAAAATCATAAAAGATCCAAGTAGTCCTTTTAAGTTTCCTACAGTCAAAGCAATCTATAACTAATGCATTCCAACTGCTATAAATGTAGAAGGAAGAAAAAGAAGATTGACAGAAATATACTCTAATACTGTATATTCCATTTTTGTTTATCATACGGTATGTTGTAGGACAGCAAGTGAACCTTATTGAGGCAACTTGTAATTTCTGAAAATGTTATGGGCCAAAAATAAAAACCCAGAGCAAGTAAAAGATTTTTTTTTTTAAAGAATACGGGATGGTGCTTTATTTTCATGTGCATTACTGTATATGGTTACATTCTGATGTAACTGAATTCTAATATGAGAATGATCCCCTCAATGTGGTGCTTTAGAACAAATACTATTTACTATATGTAAGGTAACATAAAACTGGCAAATAGAAAAAATTGGTTTACAGAATTATATGAAGACTGTTTTAACTTCAAGACTTATAATTCAACATTCAACAAACCACAGCTATTATTCAAAGAGGTAATTTTGAAGACATCACAAAGATTTTTTTTATTTTTGTAAGTGCTTTTACATAGGAGCCAAGACACTACCAGCAAAACCCCCACTACTACACACAGTGTGCACTATTATAGTGTTTTTTTTTTCTTTTTTGGGGTTAAACCTGCTCCCTCTGGATTGTGGAAGTAAAGAAACTGCCTTTACAAACATCAGGGAGCCTATTCTAGTAGCTTTGATAACTTTGCTGCTATCTCGAACGATGTGGCATGTTCTCACCGAACGGTTTGTCATTTGTGTTGTGACACTATTCACACAGAATCTGAAACCATCTCAAACCATGAGGTAGAAAAATGCCATGTAACGTGAGGGGGCAACCCGGCTCTAAATAAAGGTTAAGCCTGTTATTGGTTGACCCTGATCCGAATACAAGGGTTCAAGAGAGTTAGCTCTTGAGCCTAGTGATGCTGTATGTATAACCTGTACTTTGCGTTAATATAGAATTGTTGTGTTTTTATGTTTCCGAGCATACAAGAGAGCAAGGATTGCTAGGGCATGAGTATCAAGGGGGGTTTTGTGGAGGAATTGTTGTCAGAATGTGCCTTGGTAGTTGGGGTCCGAAGTTGTCGGTTCCCTAAAAATGAAGCCAGGAATCATGCCTGATTCTTGGATACATGTACAGCCGCGGACCCTTTTATTCTCCAACAACTCCAAATTTTTTCGGTGATTTTTTTCCGAATGCCACGCACTTCACCGCACTTCACCCTGTTCATGCCGCATTCATACCGCATTCATGTTACATTCATGCCGGCACCACCCGCAGTTGATGTGTTTATTGATATGTTTATTGATAATGGTTCGGATTTAAATGGTTGCAATTCTTCGCGTTGTAGAGGGAGAGGGGGGTTGGCCCGGTATTAAAGGGGTTGCACCCTATATGGCCACACCCTGACCTCACCAGGGAGGCAAGGGGTTAACTGGACTGTGGTCCAGGAATGTGGCTTACACCTTGTCATGTCAGGAAACTGTATGTTCCTCTGTTCCCATGTTTCATTATAATCCTGTATTTTAAAAATGTTTTAAAGTGCATTTCTGCATCTCCGGTTCTGGAGGTCGCAGAGAGTTGAAATTTGGCCAATATATAGAGTCACTGTAGGCATTACAAACTGGCGAATTTCGACCCACTGGGCCCACCAGAACGGAACTTATTAATATGTGAATATATTAAAGTGTATATGGTATTTTGGATCTGCTCTGAAAATGCAGACTCCATCTGCTATGCTAATAGGTCAGGAATGACAGCCGGATGATTTAGCATAAGCGCTGTGATCAAAAGTTAACTGCTCTGATGGTTTACACTAGGAACCAAGTACTGATCAAAAGACTCTGCCACTCTAACTGTTTATCTGAGGGCGGAGAAGCATCAAACTGGAGTGGTTTGTAAGTGTTATATCTACACCTACAAACAATGAAGATCCTGCCAGATACTTCATCTGGTAGACTGGTCGTCGCCCCTGATTTAATTATGGGGCTACAGAAATAAGACCCTCAGAGTCCAAGTATGCATGGGCTAACTAGCTGGGGGCATGGGTTAAACTGTGTTCCCATGTTAGGGATTGGATACAGATAATTGTTCACCAATAGTCTATATTCAATGTTAAGAATAGGGTTACAAAGGTATATAAACTGTGTCAACCCTACAGTTTTTGTTGTTCTTCTGATTTCACCTTGAATGTCACCGGATTGCTGGAGAATTGCTAGCTGATACTTCTCCATTCCCCAACCCCAAGTAAGTGTTACCTTCTTGCCTGTTAATTGTACTATATTGCTGTGTTCACCTTTTTAAGGAATAAATATATTTTATTATATCTAAGCCTCGTTCAGTTCAACCCAGATATTTGATGTTTGTTATATCTTGTCATAAGTTACCGTGACACGCGTATCCGCCAGGTGGCCGATATTCATGAATTGTAATACGTATGCGCTTCAGTAATGTGTCGACTTGCAGGTGTTTAAAAAAATACCACAGTGGTCCATTGTAAATTGGCCTTGGTACTGAAGAAGTTACAATAATGTATCAATTTAGGCTTTTCATATTAAAAAATAAATGTATAAAAAATTAGAAAGAAAGGTGCGTTTTGTCACCTTTTCCTTCTAGCTAGAAGCTCATTAGTTGATGCACTCCGGGACTATTAAAACATAACATTTATTGAGTATCAAGTTAAAATAAAGTCTACATACATGAAAATCAAGGATATAATATGTAATTAAGATGGAGGAGGGTGGGAGTGAAAGGGTGGGGATGGGGTGTATTACTCCATAAATATAGTCCTTTAATAAAGAAAAGGGTATGTATTGTTAACATCCCATAACCCTTGACATAAATATGGTAATATTATCTTTGGGTTACCTCTGGGTATATTGCAAAGATGTCAGATGTTTAAAGTGCAGTCACAAACACAGCACACCGATCAAACCAACCTATGATTGCTATATCCTTGATGTTCATGTATGTAGACTTTATTTATACTTGATACTCAATAAATGTTATGTTTTAATAGTCCCGGAGTGCATCAACTAATGAGCTTCTAGCTAGAAGGAAAAGGTGACAAAACACACCTCTCTTTCTAATTTTTGATAAATTTGTCATATTTAGCTCATCTGATGCACCCAATGCAACTCTAGGCATTTGTGGACACACTCATATTACATTTTTTTTCATATTATTAGTGAGCAGTATATATTTTTGGTGCTTTCATATTAAAAAATACATGCACAGTGTCTGGTGTTTTATTGTCCTGAGAGTCCCAACATGAGTGCACCAGCGCAGTCCGTGTTCCAAAAACCCGACAGAATGAACCCTTATTTAATATGGGCCGCAAATAATGCAACAGATAAGATGGCAACAGTTGGTCAAATTTATCAGAATTTTATCGAAAACTATGACTTTTACAAATTTTTACCAGATGCTCCTGTGTGGAAGCGTGCAATAAGGAAAAAGTTATGTATCGATCCGTGTTTTTTTCGTATTGATCCCGTTGTGTATCACCAGATTTTTCCCGTATCTTTGATCATGGAGACCTTAAATGGCGAAAGGTCTTGTTAAAACCAACTATGAAACGTCAGTCGCTGGCAAGCAATGCGCCAGCGACAGCGCCAGCATCCAATAACGGTCCGACCGTCAGTGAAAACCTGGTGACCGGCAACCCTTGCTGTCTGTCCCCAACCGGATATCTGCAGCCTTAGCCGGATTTCGCGTACAGATTCCAGCAAGCTTGCATGTACCAAAGCGATTTCCAGCCTCATCCGCTGGCACCTGTCAACTATGTGTATAATCAAGAATACGGGACTGGCAGTGGCTCGGCACTAGCTGATTGGCAAAGTCTATGGTGAGTAATGTTGCCGTATTTCATTCTGTTTTTGAAATATCAATATCAATGCACAGTCAAGCGATTCTCCTGTAAGCAATATCATTGGCTGAGCAGCTTCTACAGTAGTTACTGCACAATTGGTGGAAAGCTAGGCGCATGCGCATTGGAACCTTCTTGAAACGCATATGCGTATCATCACATCTACAGTAGGCGCATGCACATGTGAACAGGAGACGCCCCTTGAGAAAATTATTGGTGGGACTGACTGTGGGAACTTCTTTAGGGGACTGACTGACCATTACAGTAAAACTTGTACTTTTGTTTTTCCTCAGAAAAGATAACTTTGTCATCTCATGCGGAAAACGGCAAATGGAGGGATTTCGAGGGATAATATTCTGGAGGCAAGGGTCATATGTAAGATGATTTAGCCCAGATAGCTTCAACTTGGCCCTCTTTTCAAAACACAACAAGTTATGTATCTTTTCTTCACTTTATTGAGGGAAAGCAGGGTAAAAGACAGGCACTTGTGATGAGATGTTGGTGTTTAAATAGTGTCTCTCTGTGGGTGCCTTGTAGTTAAGGGCAGGTGAAAAGGGTAATCCTACCAGTACAGCAGTTACAGCAGGGTACTCACTCATCCAGAGGTGATGGTGGAAAAGGAAGTGAGGGGCAAGGGTCACACTAAAAGTGGAGTGAGACTGCACTAACTGTCAGCAAAGACAGGGGGGGAAATGGGAAAGCCCATTAACTTGGAGGATCTCAGAGGCTGCAGTAGCAGTTCACTGATTACATGCCCAGAGGCAAGAAATGCAACATTGTTGCATATCACACAGGCACAGTATGTGTGTGCAAACTCCATGCAGCTGAAAATAAGAACTGACAGGCAGAAGCTGCAAAGGAGAGAGGGGGCTGAATCAGAAATGCAGTTCTTGTTCCATGACACTCCCCGTCTGGTATCTGGAGATACCACTATATAACTTGAATATGTGGAACATATGTGCAATGCATAACAAAAATAACATCGCATTCTCAAACAATGCAAGAGTCCATGTCCACATAGCGATGTGACACCGGCCGGTATCACTGGTATCAAGGTCCTTTGGCCATGGTTCTTTGGCAAAGGATGCAGGGTGGATGCACAGCTCCAGGTTTGCTGGTTGCACCACAATGTCTTTGTGTAAAAGTCTCTGGCACTGTTTCCTTTTAGCCTTGTGAGAGAACAGTCTTTTTGTCTCTGTAGTTTTACCCACAGAGTGCATCCCCTTGTAGGTATGCCAGTCGTGGTAGCCTGTCGCTCTATCACCTGGCGTTTGGCAGAAGGAGATGGCTTTTGGCTCCTTGCGGAAGCGGAACAACACTCCTGGAAAACTGGTTGTCGAGTCTAGTCCAGTAAAGAGGGCGTCGTTCAGGGAGACTCCCTGGAGCTGAGCGCTAGGACTGAACACTACCCGGATTTTATCGGGTTCCTGAGGGTGGTAGGCCCCAGATGATTGGAGGTACCAGCAATCTTCACCTTCCTTCATTAGAGGTGCTGGCTATGCGTGGCCGGTAAGGAATATCTTCTGGATGAAGATCAGTAGAGATTCCGCACGATGCAGAGAAACAGAGCACAGCATGGCTGTGCTCTGCTACTCTGCATCGTGCGGAATCTCTACCAATCTACTGCCATTACGGATGCACGCCCCAAAGACAAGAAGAATACAGGCTTTATTCATGTGAGTTCAACACCATTTATCATATTGGGAGGTATAATAAGGTGGTTGCAAGCGTGTGTGACATTGTCCTCATTAGGTGTGATGTAGTGGAGCCAATCATTCTACAGCTACAGCACTCCTAGGACCCCCAGAGATATGTCAAATACATTACGCTCACCTATATACAATTTACTCACTTAATTGTGAATTGCCTGTCTTACCTTCATTCTTCAATCAAGAAATACCTTATGGATGTGATATAAACTGTTTTTCTATGGTCATTTGAGCACTATTGCTGAACTTTGTTCTTCTATCTTATCTTCTGGATGAAGGCCACAAAGTTGTTTTTGGTCTCTGGTTCATTTTGTAGGTCGCAGAGGTGCGAAGTGAACCAAGAGATGGCATGTTCCCCATTGTTTGGGAAGCGCCTTCTTGGTGAACGGAATGGTAGCGGGTTCGCCCAACTGCCAGGTCCGTTTCTGACAAGCTCCTTGACCGTTGACATCAGGAATTCTCCATCTCCCATAAATGGTGTTTGCTTGTTGTCGTCCTTTGTGGTCTGGAACTCTGTGCACCCTAAGTCATTGGTGCATTCCTCTTGCAAGAGAACGTTTCCACGTATTTTGGTGATACGCCTTTGTATCTCTTTGTTGACTGCCCTCGGGAGGTTGTTCCCTCCTTGGACATGACGAAAAACAGTCTCTTTTGCCCTAGTAAATCCCTTTATGAGATGTCTCTGTGATTGTCTTTTTTTAGACATGTGAGAGGACAGTCTTTTTGACACTGTGGCTTCACCTGTAGGGCGCAATCTTTTGCGGTTATGCCAGCCGTGACAGCAGGCTGCTTTATCGCTGGATAATCTGTGGAGAGGAACGACTGTACGTCCTAGCCGTGCCATTGCTCGCAAGAGAATCGTCCGCTTGTTTGTCTCTTGGACGATCCCTTTGTCGGTCACCTTTGGGAGGTTACTTTCTTCCTTCAGTGGAGTCGACTCGTCATCCTTTTTTATCTGAACCGCTAAGCATCCTAGACCATTGTCACATCCCCCCGATGCAAGGATGTTTTTGTTGACCTCAGGGGTTTGACCTTGTCTTTTCTCTTCACTTGGCCCTTCTGTCACTTGGAGATGGCCAAGACATGGTTCAGGGAGATATGTGTGCCCACATTCTGTTACCACCGTTCGCCGGGCGTCAACATAGTCTTGTTGTCCGTGCTCTTTGTCAGTGCACGCGTTGCCCACTATCACCCATCCTAGGTCGAGTCTTTGGGCGCATGGTGCGTTGTGGGGTCCGTTATGCTGTTTACGGACTTCATGCACCCTCATGATGTCCCTACCGAGCAGCAGTAAGATCTTGGCACCTTGTTCTACCGGCAGGAGGTAGTTGGCTATTCCTCTGAGGTGCGGGTAATGACGTGCCACGTCTGGTGTGGGAATCTCGTCCCTGTTTGTAGCCATGTGGTTGCACTCGATGAGTGTGGGAAGGGGCATGTTTGCTTTGCTGTCTATTGAGCATATGGTGTAGCCATTCACTCTTCTCCCTGTAGTCTCCATTTGCCCTGCGCACGTTCTGAGAGTGTAAGGAGAAGCGCTGTCTTGTATGTTAAACATGTCAAAGAATTCTGACCTGACCAGCGATCGGTTGCTCTGGTCGTCGATGATTGCATTCATCCTTTTAGCTCTTTGGGGTTGTCCCTCTGGGTGCACTGCTACCAGACATATTTTAGAGCAAGATCTACCGTCGCTTCCTTCTCCACATACCTCTGTGCATTTGGACGCTACCGACGTCGTTGGGGGTGTATCCCCCACTTCTTCCTCCCCGCCCTGCTTTGTCGAAGGGTTAGGGGCTTTGCTTGATTTGGGCTTCATAGCTTCCGGGTGTAAAGCGGCTATGTGCCTGTCGCTATCGCACGCTGTGCATTTGATTTCTTCTTTACAGTCTTTGAACAAATGAGTTGTGGAAGCACAACTTTTGAAACAAGCTCCCCATTCCTTGAGTAAGTTCTTTCGCTCCTCTATGGGTTTCATTCTAAATCCGACACACTTGTTAAGCGGATGCAGCCTTTTGTGTATAGGGCATTCTTTGTTAAGGTCCCTTGGTTCCTCGTCTCCGGTGACCGACTGATCGGGAGTAGTTTGTGTCGTGTGAGGCACGTTCGTCCTGTGGACCGAGATGGGTGTTTGGGTGTTACCGTATCTCGCCACTGGTCTCTCAGTCCTCAGGCTGCTTGCACTGTGTGTGGTTTGCACACCTAAGATGAAACTGGGATCGTTCCTTGTCCTTGCCGCTTCGCGGATGAAGCTCAAGAAAAATGAGAATGGGGGGAAGGCGACTTGCTTCTCCCTTTTGTATCTGGAGCCTTGTGAGATCCATCTTTCTTGGAGGTTTTAGGGTAGCTTCTCCAGGATGGGTCTCACTCCACGAGCTGAGTCCAAGACGTTGAGACCTGTTAAGGAATGGTCTTTCCTTGCAAACTCCAGCTCTTGCAGCAGGTCCCCGAGCTCTCGTAACTTCGAGTAATCTTTAGTTGTGATCTTGGGGAAGCTGTCGACTCTTTTGAAGAGCGAATCCTCGACTGCTTCGGGGCTACCGTAGCACTCTTCTAGCCTTTCCCACACTAGGTCAAGACCTACTTGGGGTTGGTTCCTGTTTGCCGCCCGAAATCTCTTCGCGTGCTCCCTGGATTCGTTCCCCAGGAACTTGAATAGCAGGTTGAGCTCCTCCCTTGCTGAGAAGTCCAAAATGTTGATTGCATCTTTGAACGTGAACTTCCACGTCTGGTAGTTCTCAGGGTGGTCGTCTAAGCTAATGAGTCCTGCTTGCACCAGGTTACGCTGGATCATGTACTTGGCTATGTCTGTCAGGCCTGAGGCATCGGCTTGTTTGTCCCGTTCTGAGGTAGTTGCTGGGAGGGTCCGTGCGGTCGCCTCTTCCTTGGCGTGGACGCGTGGTGGCTGCTGGTCGGTGTGAGGGGCTGTGTTCTCCCGTGTGGGTGTACCTGGATTGCGAGCCTGTTGTGGTGCATCCATGTGCGCGCTGGCATGTGGATCACTGTTGCAGCTGTGGTTATCCCAGGCAGCATGTCCCACTGAAGGAACAGCATCTTCTCCTCGTGGACCTAGCAAGTCTTTGTTGTCTGTGGAGTCACTCCCTCCGTGTTGAGATGGCACGCTGTTATTTACACTGAAGAGGCTCCTTACGTAGTCTCCAGTGCGTTGGATTGGATCCTCTGAGGCTATCCGTCTGTATGGTAGCTCCCCACCATCCTGTCTCGCAGCTGCTTCTAAGACTTTGGCTTGGGCTATGGCGGCAGCGGCGTCCTCCTCTTTGCTTAGAGCTTCTAGATCCGTGTCCAATTCGGCCTTTCTACGCGCAGCGGCGGTGGCGGCGATCTACTCCTCCTCTTCTATGCGCGCTCTTTCTGCCCTTACGGCCGCCTCTCTCCGACCATATTCGGCCCTGGCACGTGCAGCCTCTGCGGTGGCTCGCGCATTGGTAGCGCTTGCGCTTGCGCTGGACGCGTTAGATTGCGCTGATCTTGCTGACCTTGATGAATGCCTGGATGTGCTTGAGCGCTGTGACACGGTCTCCAGGAGGAGCTCTTTTCTCACGCTTTGCGCATCTGTGATAGCGGTCCGCAAACGGCTGTCACGTGCAAGGTCAATGTTATTTTGTAAGTCTCTTTCTTGCAGGCTTTTGCCGGTGTTGGCTCTGGTCAAGTAGGTGATGTATGTCTCTGATAGCCCTTGGTAGCAAGAGTGGTTAGACTTTATTTGAATAATTGCCTGCGTGAGCTGTTGTGCATTATTACCAATACTAACAACATTGCGTAACTCTAGTGCGGTTGTTTCCCAGGCCAACTCTAATTTAGTGCGGTGCGCTCCAATGTCAGTCTCATATTTTTCGCGGGCCTTTTGTATCAGTGTGACTGTCCATTTAGGCCTTGCTTCTGCCTGCGCCTGTTGCAGTTGCGCAGCGGTCTCTGTGTCTGAGTGATCACTCTCCTGCGTGATATCTGGTGAGGCTCTGAGTTCTGCCATGCTGTAGGTGTGTGTAGGCCTTTAGCCAGTGCATGTGGCGTGCGGTCTTTTACCTGTGTTAGCGATGGGCGACTGTCTCAGATGATGCCGAGCGGTGTCCTGCAGCGTTCAACGTAGCTGTACTCACAGGTGTCCGGTGGCTCTGACCCGTGTCCTGGCGGGTGACCGGCAGCGTGGCCCTTGGTGGCACTAGCCATGGGGACGTGCGCAGGGTATGGTGAGATGGTAATCCCTCACTATGGAGCTGTGCAGAGGGTGAACTCAGACAGAGAAAGGCAATCAAGTTTTTTGTAAGCTGTACTGTCTGTTTGCAAAGCTGCTGCCTTGTGTGCAAGGTTGTATGCTGGCTGTGTCCAGTGTGAATCTGCTTGCTTATCTGAAAGGCTGCAGGCTGCGTGCAGTTTGCTGTGTAAAGCTTGATGCCCTGTCTGACAGTGTAAAGCTGCTGCTGTTTGAGAGGCTGCTCTGTGTTTTCTTAAAGTCTAGAGTAGCAGCTCCTGTAAGTGTCTGTAAGGACCACGGTATCCTTTTCACTATTCTGGAGGCCAGGGTCATATGTAAGATAATTTAGCCCAGATAGCTTCAACTCGGCCTTCTTTTCAAAACACAACAAGTTATGTATCTTTTCTTCACTTTATTGAGGGAAAGCAGGGTAAAAGACAGGCACTTGTGATGAGATGTTGGTGTTTAAATAGTGTCTCTCTGTGGGTGCCTTATAGTTAAGGGCAGGTGAAAAGGGTAATCCTACCAGTACAGCAGTTACAGCAGGGTACTCACTCATCCAGAGGTGATGGTGGAAAAGGAAGTGAGGGGCAAGGGTCACACTAAAAGTGGAGAGAGACTTCACTAACTGTCAGCAAAGACAGGGGGGAAAATGGGAAAGCCCATTAACTTGGAGGATCTCAGAGGCTGCAGTAGCAGTTCACTGATTACATGCCCAGAGGCAAGAAATGCAACATTTTTGCATATCACACAGGCACAGTATGTGTGTGCAAACTTCATGCAGCTGAAAATAAGAACTGTCAGGCAGAAGCTGCAAAGGAGAGAGGGGGGTGAATCAGAAATGCAGTTCTTGTTCCAAGACAGATAATATCGCTTTGTCTAACAATGCCTGCACATTGCTGAATCGGATTTAAAAAAACACGTACCGGAGTCTACAGTTTAGTGGGCGTTTTTATTGATTAGGATAGAATACTGTAACTGAAAGCTTCATAGGAAACCTGAAACAGTATGCTGTTTTTTTCAGACCGTATACAATACTTTTTTTATATATACTGTATAATAAACCCGAAAAATAAAAAGTATGCATTTATTCTACATGTATTCCAGTACATATGTTTATTCTATACCCGTACAGCATGTATTGTTTTAATACTCTTGTGATGTACAGTACTGAGCATGCCTACAGTATACAGTACAGTACTGTACAGTATGCCTGGACAGTACTGTATGTTCTTTCTACACTGTATTTTGTTACAGTATAAAAGGAGACATGGGAACAATTTAAAACAAATCAACATTTTCTTTAATTGGTGGAGTAAGTACAATTTTTTTTATTTACAAATACTATTTAAAAACATTTAAAGTGTACAGCAATTCAAAACATTAACATATGTATGTTTACTGCTAGTGAAAACATTTATGTACAGAAAGTCAAAACATTTACAGTAGGATGGTGTACAGAACAGTCAGTCAGCCTGCACAACTCCAGTCCTCGAGGGCAGCAAACAGGCCCAGTTTTCAGGATAACCTTTAAAACCGGGCATGTTTGCGACCCACGAGGACTGGAATTGTGCATGTCTTGTGTAAGTAAAAACATTTCTTTATTAATACAAGTTAAAGCACGCAATATCTCCTTTAATAAAGTACAGAAAGTCAAAACATTTACAGCACAACAGTATGGTGTTAGTAAAAAAAATTCTTTATAATAAAATTTAAAACACGCAACATCTCCTTTAATAAAGTACAGAAAGTCAAAATATTTACAGTAGGATGGTGTACAGTAAGTCAGGCCTGCACAACTCCAGTCCTCGAGGGCCGCAAACAGGCCTGGTTTTATCCTGAAAACCGGGCCTGTTTGCGGCCTTTGAGGACTGGAATTGTGCAGGTCTTGTGTAAGTAAAAACATTTGAGTATGTAGGTTGGATTCTGGGAGCGGGAGTGCTTGTGGCGGTGGACGAGGGTAGGTTGTCTGGGAGGAAGCTTTCCTCCTGTCTTGGTCGCCGTGTTGTCTCCTGGCGTGGTCTTGACGGGGTTGTCATGTTATCCTCCTCCTCAATGGCATACATGTACACAAATTCTTCTGGTGGAGGGGGTGCGCTTGGTGTTTGAAGGTGGTCGAAGGTCCCATTCATCACATCCATGCCACCCTCCTGCTCCATCATCGGGGATACAGCGGCATGAACACCGAGCAAATTATGTATCCCTGCTATGTCGGTCTCTAACTTCTCCATCCGTTGATCTATCTTCTCCATCCTTTGATCCATCTTCTCCATCCGCTGATCTATCTTCTCCATCCGTTGATCCATATTTAGCATGGTCTCTAAAAGAAGATCTATCTGTACCAGTATAGTTGAGTTCCCGGGGATATCGACACTTTACCAATTCAGCATGTGGTCTAACGAGCTGGTTCTTGTGCATGGGGTGCTGTGGACATCTGGGTGGATGGGTGCTACGGAGGATGAGATGGGGGTTCCCTGGAGAGAAGCGGCAGCGTTGTCAAAGAAGATTGGAGGAGGTGACCTGTGGATTTCCGTGAGAGAAGCGGCAGCATCGTCGAAGAGGGATGGAGAAAGTGACCTGTGGATTTCCGGGCGAGAAGCAGCAGAGTCGTCTAAGCGTAATGGAGAAAGTGACCTGTGGATTCCGGGAGACCAGCGGCAGCATCGTCGAAGAGTAGTGGAGAAGATTGGCTGTAGATTTCAGGGAGAGCAGCGGCAGAGACGTCGAAGCGTAATCGAGGATGTGGCCTGTGGGTTCGATGGGTTGGCTGCCAATTGTTTTGCCTTGAGTGTACATCACCGAATTTCTTCTTGACATAATAAGGCTTACGTTTATTAAAACCCTTAGCCTTTGGGGTCAGCAGAAGGTTTTCTTTAATTGCCTTAGCCTGTCGCTTTGGCCTTGGCTTGGAAACGACTGCCGCCTTTCGCTTTTTCTGTGTGATAGGCACGGCAGAGGCGAGTGGCTTCCTGCGTCCGTAGAATCGGGGTTGATCCATGGAAGCAGATGGCACAATGCAGTATCTGGACAAGGGCAAGTTCAGATACAGATCATCGAGTGGTGGGCTATGCAAATTGTGTAACCTTTTATGCATGGCGACAAGGTACAGGTGTTAAAAGTGTGCGTACTCTAATGTGAGTCATTAACATATACATACACCATCCATTTTGTGGATTCACTGCACATTGAATACACATTGACTAAACATCGAATATACATTCTTTTGCTTGTATTTCTTTCTACTCTCATCTATGCCTGTTAAAAAGATTTCAAAGGATCTCAGCATGAGAATTAAGGAGATGTTCACGCGCGGACAACGAATTGCAGATATCCAATGCTGGTTTGCTGCTTCTGGCCTCGTTGTGCCATCAACCACCGTGTGCTATCATGCACACAGAAAAACCAAACAACGCACGAGGACACCAACGGTAATTAACGCATAAGTATATTTATTTAACTATATAATACAGTATATCTATTATTGTTTATATTGCTGCATATTACTATAACTATATAGTATAGATCTATCTAATTTTATATTTATTTCGGTATATTTATATAGGTATATTTATATAACTACAGTATATAATACAGTATATCTATTATTGTTTATATTGCTGAATATTAATATAACTATATAGTATAGATCTATCTAATTTTATAGTTATTTCAGTATATTTATATAACTACAGTTTATAATACAGTATATCTATTATTGTTTATATTGCTGCATATTAATATAACTATATAGTATAGATCTATATAATTTTATAGTTATTTCGGTATATTTATATAACTAGAGAATATAATACAGTATATCTATTATTGTTTATATTGCTGCATATTAATATAACGATATAGTATAGATCTATCTAATTTTATAGTTATTTCGGTATATGTATATAACTACAGTATATATTACAGTATATCTATTATTGTTTATATTGCTGCATCTATAATTGTTTACTGTAATTAATGATGTGCCGTACTTGTGGCCTACTGCACTGCAACTTACCGGATTGTTGTTTTTCTTTACACTGTAGGGAGACAACTCTTCTGGTCGACAAAATAAGTTCAGAGAATGATGAGAAGAGTGCCTTAAGGGTCAAATACACTCTGCTGCAAAATCACAATCTCACTGTATCCGAGACCAGCATAAAGAAGATGAGACGCAGAATTGGATGGAAATATGGACGTTTGAGGTTAGTACTGGACAGTACAGGAGGTTAAATTATTGTTTAAGAAACTGTACTGTACCAAAAAAATTATTCCTTGTCATTACAGAGCGTACCCTATGATAAGGGACGTTAACAAGATCAAGAGAGTGATGCAGGCCCAGGCATGGATCGACAGTGGAGAAACTTTCCAGGATTGCATCTTCACTGACGAGTCTACTGTATCGCTGGAGAGATTTGCAACCTTTGCATTCACAAACAAGGTTGCACATCTATGAAGCCGTGCCAAAACACCCAGTGAAGATGCATGTGTGGGGTGCCATCTCTAGTCGTGGACCAGGATGCATCGTCATCTTTGATGGTACAGTATAATAATGCACAAAGTCACATGCTGTAGCCTTAAGCACTGTACTGTACTACTGTAGTGTGCATTATTTTGAGCACTTTCCTTTTCTTGTTACAGGAATCACGAATAAAGCTTTTTTCCAAGAGCAAATAGTGCCTGAGATTGTGGAATACATCACACGTGAATTCCCAGATGGTCACCGTTTCTACCAGGACAACGATCCGAAGCATACCGCGTCAACTGCGCATATTCTTGCCTGCGGTATCAACTGGGTGAAGACGCCAGAGCACAGTAGCGGCAGCTTTTATTACTACTTTTACCGGCTGCACTCCGGGATCTACTCCAGCTGGCGCGCGGTCTGGCCGCGCGCCGCCGTGTATTCCTACGCGCGCCCCTCCACTTCGGCGCATTTTAGCCCCCCTTCTCGACCCCAAACCCAGCTCCTGCTCTGCCCCTCTGCTTCCCCGCACCCCCGCTTACCTCACTTTAAACTCCAGGGGTGTCGGGAAAGCCGGGGAAGCCGGGGACGCCAGGCGCGCACGTGATTGTGACGTCACAGTGATGCCACAACAAGCCGCGTCACCACGCTTCCCGCATGCATCCTGCCGTGTGGGAAGTGTTAGAATAAAAGCTGCCGGTGCTGTAAGTACGGTAACCGTGTCTCGATTTTTCACACTGTTTACTGTGTATCTCTTTAACTAATTCTCCTTTTTTCCCCCTCCAATGACAGATCGCCAGACTTCAATCCTATCGAAATGGTCTGGCATCAGCTGAAGGACAATATCCGAAAAGTGGTGAAACCCTCAAAAAAGGATGAGTTGGCGAATGGCATAATGGGCCTTATTCAGAGAACATTCATAAAAAAATTCGCCAGGGATTTTCAAATGAATGTTTTTTGGCCGTTGCTATCACGGTATTCAGAAAGGCTCGAATACCTGTGATAGCAGAATGGCCAAACCTGGCGAGTTGCTGCCAGCGAGAGCCTCGAGCCTCTGCAAAGGCAAAAACCAGCGATTCATTTCTGCTGCAGAGAGAGCCGCCTCTCTCAGCGGAAATGTCGCCCGAAATTTATTTATTTAAATATACATTCCTTTAATAGTGTAGAGGTGCAGGGGGTCTCCGGAGCTGAACCATGTTATTTTTGTGTCCAGGGACCCCCTGCTTCCCGAGATACAGGCCTCTTTATGGGGTGCCGGTATCTCCTATGCAAGGAAATGTCCCGGTCACGTGACGCGGGACATTTCAATGCAGAGGGATACCGGCACCCCATAATGGGGCCTGTATCTCGGGAAGCAGGGGGTCCCTGGACACAAAAATAACATGGTTCAGCTCCGGAGACCCCCTGCACCTCTACACTATTAAAGGAATGTATATTTAAATAAATATGTAAAAATACATCAATACACGCCCCCCACCCCCCCTCCCCCCTGTCCAAATCCATACAGTACAGTAATGGGCAAATTAACTATTAACCAGATATGGATAATATATTATTTGCCCATTATTAAACACTGCAGTCGCATACATAAATAAAATAAATAAATACAGTTATACTTACCACAACAGCAGGTCCCTCTGTCCTCCGTTGCCAGAAAGCATATATTGAAAAAAAATACATTCTAATGGTCCCTAACCCCTTAATCACCTACCCACCCTGACCCGTGAGGCCTAAGCACCCACCCCAGACTGACTATACCCACCCTATACCCATTGAGTAGTATAGTGGTACATCATACCCATATAATAATAATATGGGCATGATAAGCCTCTATAGCACTCAATGGGCACCCTAATAAAAATACAGTAATACACAAGACACACAGTAATAAAACCTAACTATACTCCCAAAAAACACACTTCACTAAATAAAATCAGTAGCCAGCTAATCCAATCAATAGAAGCAATTACAACATCAACAATGAATTAATTAAACCATTACCCAATCAAACCAATTAATCCCTAAAGCAACTCAAAATGAATAGTAACACTAACCAATGTAAACAATGAATTAATCCTACAGTAATTAATGCAACCATTAAAAGACAAATAAATACATTAAAACTATCTCTGAAGTATCCATAAAACACATTAGCTAACATAATATAACTTTAAGTACAAGCGAACACCAATCGCAAACCTTTTAATACATTAACCATAAACAAACAATCACATCCACATCAATAACAAGCGAGAAATGCCCCCCAAATATTGGCATAATAATGTATTAATCTGTACCCGAAAGAGGTACAGATTAATATATTAGCAGTCAATGTGCCTCCCCCAAAAAATCAAAAAACACACCCAAAAAATAGACCTGTAAAAAGAAACATTTACAAACATAGAATATCTTACTTACCATTAGAAGCGGTGGCCCTCCGACTCCCGGGGTAACAGGAAGCTCACGTACCTTGAAGGCCTCCAACAGCATCCGATGCCATCATCCATCAGGATCCGGCTCAGGTACCCCAAACTTCTTTTTTCTTTCTTTAATCACCGTCTTCTATCTTCATCTGTAACCATATCTTGTTGTTCTTTATCTTCTTTCTTCATCTGTCAATCCATAAAACCCCATGTTAAATCCCAGCCGATGCTGTCTCGTCGGCTTCTTGGGCTCAAATGAGGCGTCACGGCCTTAAATATGGCTTGTGACGTCACATTTACCCTCACAATGGTTAACAGCCACCTGATTGGCTGTTAAAACCATGTGCAGACTAAAATTTTTTTTTTTTCTGTGACGTCACTTAAAGGGAATGATGCCAGCCAATCAGAATGGCTGTGCTTCATTTACCTTTAACATGACGTCAGTAAATCCAAGATGGCCGCTATGTCACAAGGTATTTCAGCCAATCAGAGTGTGGGGACCAATTCCACACTCTGATTGGCTGAAATACCTTGTGACATAGCGGCCATCTTGGATTTACTGACGTCATGTTAAAGGTAAATGAAGCACAGCCATTCTGATTGGCTGGCATCATTCCCTTTAAGTGACGTCACAGAAAAAAAAAAATTTAGTCTGCACATGGTTTTAACAGCCAATCAGGTGGCTGTTAACCATTGTGAGGGTAAATGTGACGTCACAAGCCATATTTAAGGCCGTGACGCCTCATTTGAGCTCAAGAAGCCGACGAGACAGCATCGGCTGGGATTTAACATGGGGTTTTATGGATTGACAGATGAAGAAAGAAGATAAAGAACAACAAGATATGGTTACAGATGAAGATAGAAGACGGTGATTAAAGAAAGAAAAAAGAAGTTTGGGGTACCTGAGCCGGATCCTGATGGATGATGACATCGGATGCTGTTGGAGGCCTTCAAGGTACGTGAGCTTCCTGTTACCCCGGGAGTCGGAGGGCCACCGCTTCTAATGGTAAGTAAGATATTCTATGTTTGTAAATGTTTCTTTTTACAGGTCTATTTTTTGGGTGTGTTTTTTGATTTTTTGGGGGAGGCACATTGACTGCTAATATATTAATCTGTACCTCTTTCGGGTACAGATTAATACATTATTATGCCAATATTTGGGGGGCATTTCTCGCTTGTTATTGATGTGGATGTGATTGTTTGTTTATGGTTAATGTATTAAAAGGTTTGCGATTGGTGTTCGCTTGTACTTAAAGTTATATTATGTTAGCTAATGTGTTTTATGGATACTTCAGAGATAGTTTAATGTATTTATTTGTATTTTAATGGTTGCATTAATTACTGTAGGATTAATTCATTGTTTACATTGGTTAGTGTTACTATTCATTTTGAGTTGCTTTAGGGATTAATTGGTTTGATTGGGTAATGGTTTAATTAATTCATTGTTGATGTTGTAATTGCTTCTATTGATTGGATTAGCTGGCTACTGATTTTATTTAGTGAAGTGTGTTTTTTGGGAGTATAGTTAGGTTTTATTACTGTGTGTCTTGTGTATTACTGTATTTTTATTAGGGTGCCCATTGAGTGCTATAGAGGCTTATCATGCCCATATTATTATTATATGGGTATGATGTACCACTATACTACTCAATGGGTATAGGGTGGGTATAGTCAGTCTGGGGTGGGTGCTTAGGCCTCACGGGTGATTGAAGGGGGTATTAGCCCTAAGGATGGGTGTTTAGACCTTGCGGGGGGGTAGCGGTTGGGTTAACCCCTTTATTACCTTAGCGGTATTAACCGCTAAGGTACTGAAGGGGTTAAATCCCCCCGCAACCCCCCTGCAATGCCTAAACAGCCACTAAGGGCCAAATTCCCCCTTCACCCACCCCCGATAGCCACTGTATTGTATTGTACTGTATGTTTCTTACAGTAAGCCTGGCACGGGTGTTTAACCCCTTCATTGCCTTAGCGGTTAGCCGCTAAGGTAATGAAGTTGCTGTACATTCATGTTTCCTGCCTCGGATGCATGCCGGGGGGGTCCGGAGCTGCTATTAATGGCTATCAGCTCCGGAGACCCCCGGAATCAATCCGAGGCAGGAAAGGGGCCTGATTTCTTCTAAGTCCCGACCCATCGCAGCTCATCGAGGCATTTCCCCACCAATTGCCCAACAATTTTGTGGGGAAGTGGATTTGGGGAGAAAATCGTTTTTTAAGCCTGCGATGGGCTGCGATGGGCCGCGACACCCGACTCGCGGGTCTCTGAATAGCGGGAGTTTATCAACCCTCCGAAAATGGTCGATAAGGGCCTGATCGCTGCTCAGTCAGCGAATTTCGGATGGAGATAAATATTTTGCGTCGATACAGGCCGTTATCGAGCACTTATCGAGGCTATCTGAATACCAGTAGCCATTTTGGTCGATAAGTGCTCGATAAGGGCCTTATAGAGGCTTTCTGAATAAGGCCCAATGAGTTTTTGGAACGATGTTGTCACCGTGGAACGATGTAATAAATATATTGACCATATTGTGACTGTGTTGCCCATTGTGATAGAGCGTAATGGGCAAGCATCAGGAAGGTAGTATAGTACTGTACTGTAGTATGGTAAGTACAGGCACACCAAGTACAGCATGATGCATTTAAGTATGGCACAGATTGTTTTACAGTTTACAGCATGCACTTTACTGCACTTTTTTTTTAATTTTTAGAGAGAGCTGCACTACCAAACTTGTTACAAAGTATTTTACAGTATAGAAGTTCCAGTACACAGTAGTTTACAGTAGTAACTGCATACAGTAGTCCAATATGGAATAGTTTTATTGTACACAATGCAATTATATGCACTTAACTGCACTAATTTTTTCTTTCCTTTTCAGAGACAGCTGGCTGCACTACAAAAGGACGGGTGGGGGAGGGGGTGTATCATGTGTAAATTGTGTGAACTGTGTGTATAGTGTATCTTCAGTCATGATTTACACAAAACCCCCTCTCTCAATGAACTACAGAATGCAATGTGGCCATGACGAACAAGATAAAGACTAAACATTTGTATTACTGTTTTTATTATTATAAATGGGCATTATGCATGATTATTTGTATTTTTCATTGTTCCATGATTATGCACCGGCCCTCAAATTTCAACTGAGAGAAGAACTACAGTACAGTACTGTACACTACTGTAAATGTACAAAAAAGATAAACACTGAAAATGATTATTTGTATTTTTTCTTCCTGATAAAATAAAATAAATATTTCATTACATTCACATTTTTTTTCTTTGAACTTTAAATTCACTGTGAATGTGTGAGGAAAGGGATTCTTCAAGAAGGCTTACATTTTTATTCATTGGTTACATAATCAGATTAACATATTCAATTCGAAAAGGGTTTATCACAAGTGCGCATGCGTTACCATAAACAAAGCCTCAAAGGGTTGGGGGGGTCATCATAATGGATTAGCATAAGGGATTAGCCAAGCATTTGAAAATTAATGTGAAGGTATACAAGCATGCGCATTAATCATCAACTAGGTCCCTTCTCAAAGAGGATTACACGCAGGCACAGTGAGGGGACGCTCGGCTAGGGACATATTTTCAACAGGTCATCATAATGTTTTGATCCCCACACCTCCAAATCAATACAAATTACATAAAGCATGTGAATGACCAGTGTCACATTAAAAAACTACAGTACCGATAGAATATCAGAATAACAAGAAATTTTATGCAGGCACACATGTCTGGAAACGAAACATAAAAAAAAAAAAAATTTTTTTTTCCAGACTTGAACGTCCACATGATTGTGAAGTTATACACGCATGCGCATTAATCATCAACTAGGTCCCTTCCCAAAGAGGATTACATGCAGGTGCAGAGATGTGACGCTCGGCTCGGGACGATTAAAAGCACAAAGCCAAGCTTTTGAAAATGAATGGTTTTCAAGAGGTGTCAATAAGAATTTGAAATGCTTGATCCTTGTGTGTGTCTGCGGGCGGGAGGGGGGTAAAGCTGCTTGAAAGATTAGTAGTACTGTACTGTAGTTCTGTAGTTCAAATACATATTTTTAACAGGCCATCATAATGTTTTGATCCCCACACCCCCAAATCAATACAAATTACATAAAGCATGTGAATGACCAGTGTCACATTAAAAAGCTACAGTACCGATAGAATATCAGAATAACAAGAATTTATATACAGGCACACGTCAGGAAACGAAACATTAAAAAAAAAGAAATATTTTTTTTCAAGACTTGAAATTCCACATGGTTGTGAAGTTATACATGCATGCGCATTAATCATCAAGTAGGTCCCTTCCCAAAGAGGATTACACGCAGGTGCTGAAATGTGACACCAGGCTCTGTACATTAATCATGCAGGAATGTGATGACAGGTTCAGTATGATTGAAGCCAGAAAGCCATCTGGCTGGGAGAGGTGTACTGAACTGTAGATAAGAAGTTGAAACAGTACTTTAGCCGTGTATGTGCGGGGGTGAGAGGGAGAGTGCTGTATGCGCCAAAATATGATACTGTAACACGCCTATGAGTTTCAACAATGTTCAAATGAGACATACAGTACTGTACGGTACACGCATAATATAAAAAGAGTATGAAAACAAGTAAAAGTACTGATTACAAAATACTGTAATACAGTACATACAGTAATGTATAGAAATGTGATAATTTTATATTCGAAAAAGACACGACGCTATATTTTTGTAATACTGTATACTGTAAATCCTCCATTTTACAAATACTGCACGCGCACACACAGACATAATGCATTAGACATGAATTAGACATATTAGACTTTTAAGACAACAGCTCGCGAACACCCATCTGTGTTTTTAGATGGTATTGCAGTATAGCGGGCAGCGCTAAAAATCCGAGCGCTAACATACCGGAAAGCGCAACAGAAAAAATGAAAATATACCGCATCTGGCCGTGGTTAGCAGAGCACCGCGGATCCAGCCGCATTAGGATAAAGGCGAAGCAGCTGTATATATGGTAACAATATTGGTTCGCCCCCAGTTATGCTAACCTATTTATGGCCGTTTGGGAGGAGGAGACTATCTGGCCAGGTGGCATTCTGGGGGAGAACCTTGTCCTCTGGCGCCGTTTCATTGATGACGTGCTTTTAATATGGAGGGGGGGACAGGAATCTTTAGATGAGTTTTTAGCATCTCTAGACATAAACGAGAGCAACTTAAAATTCACTAGCAGTTCTAGCAAATCAAGTATCAACTTTTTAGACCTTGTAATCTTTGTTGAAGAAAATAAAATAAAAACAAAAACTTATTTCAAAGAGACTGACAAGAACAACTATATATTAAGATCTAGTTGTCATCTATCCAGGTGGATGGATGGTGTACCACCTGGACAGTTTACCAGGCTGAAAAGGAACTGTAGTGATAATAATGTATACCTTGAACAGGCGGAATATCTCAAAAAAAGATTTGTAGAGAAAGAATATAAGGAAGACAAGCTGAATAGTGCAATAAGGAAAGTGGAGGGCATTAATCGTGATGATTTGCTAAAAAGCAAGGCTAAAAAGAAAGAGAGAAATAGGGAATTTGACTTTGCCTTCATCACTAATTATAGTGGAGAAGCCAAGGTCATAAGGAACATCATTCACAAACACTGGGACATCCTCAGAAATGACCCTATTTTGGGTACTGCCATTCCTGAGAAGCCTAATATCATCTTTAGAAGAGCAAATAATCTTAAGAACAGATTGGCACCCAGTGCATTAAGAAAGAGTGACACCAAATCTGAAAGTTGGCTTCAAACAGGGAAAGGTTTTTTCGGCTGCAACAAATGTAGGGCATGTGAATTCAAAACAGACAGAAAGACGGAGTTCTGTTCAAATGTGACAAAGGAAGTTTTTCAAATACAATCATGTCTAACATGCAGGAGTGATCATGTAATCTATGTCCTGGAGTGCCCATGCAAGCTGCAGTACGTTGGCAAAACAGAAAGACCTATAAGAACTAGGATACTAGAACACCTTAGTAGTATCAAAAGGCAACTAGTCACTCATAGTGTTCCGAACCATTTCCTAGAAAAACATCAGGGAGACCCTAAAGGATTAACATACATGCCCATAGAAATGGTCAAACAACACTGGCGAGGAGGAGATAGGAATCTTGAACTCATCAAAAGAGAATCCTTCTGGATCCACAAACTAAGATCCCTCCATCCCAGAGGCCTTAATATGGAAATAGATATGGCTCCCTTTTTGAAATAAACTACTGCACGGACTTCCTCCTTATTCTAATGTGCCTTTCTTTCCCTTCCATTCCTCCCTCCTTAGGTGAAAAAGGAAAACTCCGGCACCATATGCGTCGTTTATGTCTTTTAGCTTCATATGTTTTTTAGCTTAAGTTAAGTCTGTAGTCTCAGTGTATGTTATAAGAGATTTAACTGTACATAGGTCTGTTCGAAAATAAGCATTAAGATTTTTATGGAACCAATATATAAAGTATATATACTGAGTACCATTGTCACCTAACTAATTGGAATAATCTCTATGCTGTAACTGCATCATCCCTTTAACAGATGTTGTATAACTACGCCGATCCTGTAATATGCTGTAATTCCTATCATTGGGGTATTCACATCCTTATCACTATGCAGATGGGCTTAGACCTATCACTGAACAAATACAAATAAATATTATATGTATATTTTTATAATTAAATTAATTCTTTATAATAGATGTTTTATAATAGAATTTTTAAATATAATATATCCTTATATATACTGTTTTTGCAAATTTCTTAAATCAACTTTTTATTATGAATCAATTTTAATAGTATTTGCACAATTTTATTAATATTTGCATAATTTGTATACCTCTTATCTTCTCCCCACCTCATCAAGCTTATTTTAATCATACAGTACTTAATTTTTCTACTGGGCTTACTATACCAGTTAATTCCCCCATTCTATCTTGTTTTTTATGATGACAATGTGAATACATCCAACCATGTCCACAGACCTCATACCAGCACTGCAGAGGTTAATAAAACCAGTGATTGAATAGGGTATATAAGCTGTCACTAAAGGGGGGTTCCATACTCCTGACGAAGCCAGCCATTCTATTGGCGAAACGCGTAGAGTGGACCCGCCCAGGAAGTGAGAGGATTGGTGCTGCAAGCTGTCAATCTGCTGCCGAACCGGAAGTGACGCGACGGAGCTGATCGCGCCCACCGGAAGTGACGTATCGCGTCAGAGACATCGCTGGAGGAGATTCCCATGCTGACACAGTGCAGAGGAAGCCACGGGGAGACTGTGGAGAAGCCCATCCGAGACGGCGGCGGTGCGGTGAGCTGCGGCAACCATCCTTACACTCCTTATCACTTATACAGTGAATAACGCTTATATTGATTTTTAACATTGTGAGTGCACATTTTAATACTATATAAAGTTTATCCCTATACCATTGATCTGCACCATGGAGGTCTGTTTTTATCTTTCCATGTACGTTTGCAACTGACATCCCAGTCCTAGCTGCTTCCTGTATATGTCCAGTGAGATCCACCTGACTTCACATATCCCGCCACTGCACTTATCCTACTAACTTTCTGTGAGTAGGGAGCACACAGGGGCCAAGCATCATACCTCACCCTTGAACAAAATTGTTTGCACTTAGTGTGTTTTTTTCTTTGTTGTTCTTTCCCTACATGCTCCCCCTGGGTTGAGAAAATATATATGGTTACAATTATCTGTGTTTTTACCCGGTTTATGGCCCTTTGTTCCCCTTCCCGCCTTTTCAGTCTCCATTTGCAGCCTGTTCCATAGGTTGCCATTGGTGCTCCATACAACCCTATGGAGATTTCACAGATTTGGGCCCGATACCTGAGAAGACCCGCATGTGGCGCCCGGGAGGAGGAGGAGTGGAGCTTCCCCATTGAAAGTGATGGAGTAATGTATTTTAATGGGGATTCCTCGAGTCCGACCTCCAGGAACGAGCTGGCAGCCAAACAGACCGCAAAGCCACAAAAGCGGATACAATTTCAATGAGGAGCTTTGATCATTCAATTGGCGTGGGAACTAGGCTGCGGTCAAGTTCACCACCAATTAATGTGTGAAACTTTTATTCTAAGGGGACCAGCAATAAAATACTTTTTGCCCTTAGCCCACAGGAACCCCCTCACTCAACCCCAACCGGGTACGACAGTCAATGGCGATGAGAAAGGATCGCGCCAGCCATGATGGTCCCCCCATTGACTGCAATAGCGGAAAAAAGTCACATGGCTTTTAAACACTAAGTGTATAACTGTGTAAACTGAAAACCCATAACTCCGGTTCCGTGGGGACTAGAGGGCTGGGATTTGGCCACCAGCCAAATCATGCTCCGGCATGACTGCATGGTAATTTCCAGCCTTCTCCCCTCAACTGAACAGAGTAGGGGTAACTGTGAAAAGTGTGGTTTGCCCTTTGACTCCAAAAGTAGCAGAGGTTCCATTGAATCCTATGGCGGCGCCGGCCAATGCATTTCCTATGGCGTTGCCAGCCCTATTTATTCCAATGGAGGAGTGAGCCGCTGAGATTTCTCATAGCTGTTAGCGGTGGAGTCTCCATTGATTCTAATGGTGGAGTTGCTCCATTAAAATCCTATGGCGGCGGAGCCCATTGAATCCAATGGAAAGAGTGAAATGCAGTGATTTCTTTTAGCCTATAGCGGAGAATCCTGAATTAAATGTAATAGGAGATTTTAACCTGGTTTTGTTATCTCCGGTTCTGGGGGTCGTGGAAGGCTGATATTTGGCCACTATGGCAAGGGTCCTCTGGCATTAGGAACTGGTTAATTTCAGCCCGCTCAGACCCACAGAACGGATTGTTTTATTATGTGTATAATATTCAAATGTTACACTGCATCCCTGATATTTCTAAGCCTGCGAAAGCCATTGGCCCAGAAGGAATGTTAATGGCCACAGGGCGTCAGGATGTCTGAGGGAAACTCATAAATGAAAGGCTCACCGCCCTTGATTAAGAATTCTTGGGCGAAGGAGAGCAGGACATGGGAATTTGTGTAAAGTGTTGAGTTTCACACATCTGGTCGGAGTTTCCCGGGCTAGAAACCCAAATGGCAGACTAGGACACGCCAACTTTTCAGTGTGGGGTGCAGTAAATGGGACTCTGACCAGAGGATTGTGCATGTGCCAGTGACCTGGGGGCAGGTACCAAAGTGCTTCCCACGTTAGCTGGCACAAGGTAATTGGGTGCAGATAATTGTGAACCAATGTCTGAGACCCAAAGTTAGGGATAGAGACAAAATCCTATATAACTGATTGTCAGCTCTATGCTCAGTGTCTTCGTTACATCTGAATGATACCTGATGCCTGATGGATTTCTAATCCAGTCCTGATTACTTTATTGACCCTGTAATAGAGGACTTATCCCTGTTCAGTAATGTTCCTTTAATCTAGCAGTGTGGTAGTTAATTACTAAACACCACCTGCCTGATTAGATTGTTTGCAAAAAGCCTGCCTTTGAGACAGGAAGTGACTGACTCCTTAGCTCTGACTGAGAGCTGACCTTTGGAGACACCACAATGTCTTGAGTTCTGCCAGCCACACAGCAGAGCTGATTGCAAGACACCCAATAAGACTTCTAAACCTGGATGCTGATATTTTTCTGTGCATGCACAGGTGCGGTTCCAGGAGAGCAGAGAAGCTTACTCTACAGCTGATAAACAGATAAGACTTTCATTATTAAGACACTGCTTATATCTGCTTATTTTCATGCTACAGTATGTGTTTGGGATGGGAGAAATGCTTAACTAATGGAGATGTGAACTAATTGCAAAGATTTCACTAGAAATACTCCCAAGTGAATGGAAGCTTTGTTCCCCCTGTGTTTGGATAATTTCCTGATAAAAAGGAAAAGGCACAATAAAGCCTATTATAATTTCACATTATAACGACTCCAATTGTGTACCTCTGTGAACGTCCGTCTACATTTGGTGTCCGAGGTGGGACAAGAGGTGTCTTTGTAATTAAAAAGGACCGGAGATTTTTATGTGAATTTTTTTTTTTATGTTTTTTGCCTACAAACATTCTGAGAGAAAAAAAAAATCCTCATGCAGCAGAGATCGGAATTAAAGGGATACACACCACTGAAAACTTACAAAAACACAGAAGCGACTGCTGAAGTAGCTAAACCTTATTTTGCCTATCACAAAGTGTAATATGGTCATTGAAATAGGGGTCTTTGCCTTTCAGCCATAGTCAGGGTTCAAGAAGTGAGTCAGCCCTTGGAAAGGGATACTGCACCGACACACTTTATTCGAGCAAATACCCAGTATGTACCTGGCAGATACCTGGAATGCGCCACTCCTCACCTCTGACATGCCCCGTTGCGTTTGCCTTCCCAGCCTGGGTTCATGCCTGGCTAACGGGCGGCTGATCTGTTAAATGATAATGATTAGGATTTAATAGGCTGCAATGCTTCGCGTGTCTACCAGATGGCATAAATTCATGAATTGTAATGCAGTATATATATATATACTGTGCAGTATTGCAGCCAGCGGGAATAAAATGCTTCAATCCCTGCTTGGAAAATACCTCAATGCACTCGGGCAGAAAACAGTCACAAACCTCAATACACCCGGGTATACCCGAATTCGTGGGACTAGCCGAGCTCGAATAAAGTGTGTCGCCAGTGTAGGTGTTTGTGGTTTTCAAAAGTTTCGCTGAAGCAGTGAATACAGATGGTGACCCACGAGTGGTACTGATTTTGCAGATAAAGGTTGCCACACCGCATAGGACTACCAGCTGTGAATGGAGTATATGCAAAAAAGTATGAAAATTGATACAAGACTGTGCTGAAGCAGGGGAATTTTTAGCAAACCAATGCTGAGTGTAAAATTGCCATATAGGGGGAAAAAGTTATTTCTGAACTGTGTAAAAGGTTGTATCAAAACCAATTGCTGAATGTTGAGTCACCCTGCCGGGAATGAAAGAAATAGTCCACTGCAAAGAATGTTTTTTTCTGCAAGTAAAAAAAAAAGTCTGCCTATATATATCTTGGGAGAAAAAACAGACACCCAAAGTGTGAAGTGTGAATGCCATAATACCCAAAGATGAGACTGAAAATTACTGAACTCAGGCAGAAAACCAAATTCTGTTGCTGAAGCGGGGAGATTGCACCCTGCAAGAAAATGGTGTAAAGCAAATAGACTTTTTTACCTAGCAACTGCACAACTTGTATACCTGATAAAAGAAAATGCATGCACAGCACTGCTGATATTGAAAAAAAATAATCCAAGAAAGAAAAGTCTACAGAGATGCCTGTGAGAGCTACGACCTCTACAAGCAAAATATGCCCATCTGTAGGACTACCACAATTGGGGGTTCTAGCAAATACAGTGGCAAAAGCTGCAACAGCGCCTCCTGAGGTCAGGAAGAAAATTACACCTGATAGCCAAAAAATGGAGGACAAGATGCAGCGTTCCTGTAATGAGCCCTACCCCACGGAAGAGTGGCCCTTCCAGTCCAATAAAGAGGAAGACATCTCTTACAGGGAACCCGAACAGAGTCACACTCACAAAATACCCCAAGAATGGTGGGGGTGCCTGAACTGGGCACGAACAGAAAAGACCGCTCCCTTTGATGACGAATATGATCAACAGGAGACAGAGCGGGAGCAGCAGATCACCCAATATTTCTGTCAGCTAAAGCAACTGCAAGAAAAGCCTGGCGTATATAATGAAGCTGCTAAAATTTCAAATGAAGATGGAGACCCCAATACCCCTGAAGGGACGGTGTCATCCAAATCAAAAAGGAGGAAAAAGAAAAAGAAAAGCACTTCTTCACTTACCGTGGAAGGAACAGACACGTCCGCCGATCCTGTGGAGGGAAAGGGGGACTGAGTTGGCCTGCAGCCTAGAGAAAATGGAGAATTCGTCCCACGGTTAACCGAATATCCAGAGGGCCCAAGGCAAAAGTCGGGTACCCCAAAGAAGTGTCTGTCCGGTGCCAACAGTGAGGAACCCTCAACTAGTCATCCCAGGGAAGCGGAGTCGGAACCAGTGAGTGACGATCCCTTGACCAGCCCGGAAGACACCCTGAAAATTGCCAGGCATGACTTTGATCTGCTCTGTGAAGAATTAGGAAGAGAGAGAAAAAATATTGCTGAGCTACAGAAGACTGTGCTCGCAATTTACTCTGCGGCCAAGACCGAGTTGGAGGATCTCAAGACTGAGCTAGATACTGCAAAGGCTACTATCTCCGCCATGGATGAAAAGCAGTGCCAATCTGATAAAATGGTGGCTACGCTAAAGCGGAAGTATGAGGAGGCACTGAAGCAGATGACAGTCTTCCAGCAGGTTCACACTCTTCATATAGAGCTAGATGCCTCGCCTCATGAGACCAACAGCTGCCGCATAGACCTTGAAGTTTCCAGAAAGGAACTACACAGTTTCACTGCTGGACATTGCTAAAGAAACTATTGTGCATCAAAGAGAGAAAAGAAACCTAGTATATAAGCACTCTGTTTCACAGCTGAATGTATAGTGAATGTTTCAAAATACTTTATTTGTACCAATAAATAAAAAAAAGGGTTTTAAAATAAGATGTATGTCAAACAGTACGTGACTGTCATTGATAACGTAACTCTGGTAAGTTAGGTTGATGGAACATATGGGGATCCCTTATGGATATTCAGGATCCATTGCTAATATATAGCTGCCTGTAAAAATAGGACTAGAGCCGTCACCGGGCCACTGCTCAGAAACTGTTCTGTCCCCATAGGGGCAGATCTAGAGTAAGTAATGATTAGCTATAAAATGCTAGATTCATCCGCTATATGTATAATCAGTGCAGAGACAGCTGGCAGCCTCCTTGACTGTGTATCAAATAATAGGGTTAAGCTAAGGCACTTAAGTAAGACCCATGTGAGAGTTTCTTCCCCAAGCCTCCACTAGCCTATAGGATGATATTGTTGTATTGAAAAGTGACAAAGTATCACTTACAGTTTAGTAATCAGGCAATGACAGCCCAATAGATACTAGATATAAACTCCACTGAAGGCTAATGCGGGGGAAAAGAGTATTATCCCCCGAGGTGGTCTAATAGCTGGTTCTCCTGTGTTGGAGATAATGCTTAAGGTGAAAAAACCCTTATAACACTTGTCCAAGGTTGGTAACCGACTGACATAATATGTACACAGTTAGATTCACATCCATAATATCATGTGAAGTCATGCACTCTATCAAGCTTCCTTTTGGGGAGAGGAGGGGGGGCAGGGGGTGTTTGGGGCTGTCTATATCAGCATAATGCATACTCTGCAGGGCATACGTGGTGGTGGAACAGTTAATAGACAAGCCTCTGCATCAAGAGGCACTACTGTCCTTGAGCCTCATATGTCAGTAGCTAAAATCTGACTGATTTCTGCCCCAAAGTAACAAGTATGGTAAGCAGCACCGCAAGTGAACTTGTAGTTCAAATGTTCCCTCCTCCACGCCTCATTTGGCAATAATACATGAAGGAATAATAGCTAGCCTTTGTGTGATTTTAGCGCAGTGGCTGATCAGGTAAAGTCACTGCATAACCCAATAGGCTATTGAAAATATTCCACTTACAGCGTGAGCTGGTCAAAGCAGTGGGATAGAATTATCGATACCTAACAGCTGATAGAGGTTGCCTCTCATAACGACAAAGTGCTATGCGGCGGGTAACTCGTAATCCGTTACCAGCATACACCTCTACATCGGATGGCAGGTGTCTACGTGTGAGTAATCCACACATACTGCTGCGGCAGCTTTTATTCTTACTAATAACTGGCATCTACCTGGCATGTTCCTCGAATATGACACTTTTCACCCGGAGCATGCCGGGCTCCTTTTGCCTTCCCAGCCAGGCGCATGCCCGGCTGACGCGCGGTTAATGTGTTAATTAATAATGGTTCAAGATTTACTAGGCTGCAATGCTTCGCGTGTCCGCCAGATGGCATAAATTCATGAATTGTAATGCAGTATATATATATATATATACATATATATATAAACTGTATAACAACAACCCCTAATACCCCTAACATACAGTACTGTACATTTTTATTCATAGTGTACATGTACAGGGGGTCTCCGGAGCTGAACCGCGTTGGTTTCAGGTCGGGGGACCCCCTGCTCCCCGAGATACAGCCCCCTTTATGAGGTGCCCGTATCCCTCTGCGTTTTAAGGTCCCGATCACGTGACCGCGGCATGTAAACCAAGTAGAGGAATACCGGCACCTGTATCTCGGGGAGCAGGGGGTCCCCGGACCTGAAACCACAGCGGTTCTTCTCCGGAGACCCTCTGCCCATCTACAGTATGAATAAAAACCATATATAAATAAACACTCGTTCCTTACCTTAGCGGCTATGTGCTATGGTAACGAAGCAGCATTTCTGTATTTTAATAATATTGTACAGTGAGCAGGGGGTTCCCTGAGCCAGAAATTAATGCTCAGGTTATCCCCTGCTCCTGCACAATATTATTAAAAATACAGAAATGCTGCTTCATTACCATAGCGTATAGCCGCTAAGGCAATGAAGGGGTTAACTCACCGTGCCCGCTTTATTGTGGGTAGCGGGGTGGGTGAGGGGGGTATTTGGCCCTTGGTGTGAGTTTAGGACTTGCGGGGGGTTGCGGGTGCACTTAACCCCTTCACGGCCGTAGCAGTTAATACCGCTACGGTCATGAAGGGGTTAAGCCCTCCCGCTACCCCCCTCGCAAGCTCTAAACAGCCACCGTTGGGGCTAATACCCCCTTGTATGTATGTATGTATATATGTCTAGAGATATATATACATACAGGGTAAGAAGTGATGTTGTTTTAAAAGCTTGATTTGATGTGTTTTAAATTAATTTGTCTATGCTGCTATTGTATTGTGTGTTTGAGGGAGGTCAGGGCTAGCCTTGGTTTTAAAGGTTGTATTTTGGTTGGTACTTATATTTTTTCACTAAATTGTTCAACTCCAGGCGTGAATTAGTTAATTGTTTCATTGTTCGTGATGGAGTGTGAATTGTTTAGGGATGTAAATAATGATTGCTAATTGATTTTTGTTTACTTGGCTGATTCATTTGCAGAATGTATATGGTGCATAGATTTTATGCATCATATATATTGGAATGTGAGGTGTTTCATTGGCTTTTCATTGGTTTGTGATGATATAGATTGTGAGATCAGTTAGGATTATTAAAGGAAATTGATTTTAATGTAGTGTCTGTATGGAGAAGTGTTTGGTTGTAGGACAGTATGCTTTTGATAACCCTTCTACATTTATCTGTATATTGGTTCATCGTGTGTATATATATACTGTGTATATATATACTGTATATATATATATATATACACAGTATATATATACACACGATGAACCAATATACAGATAAATGTAGAAGGGTTATCAAAAGCATACTGTCCTACAACCAAACACTTCTCCATACAGACACTACATTAAAATCAATTTCCTTTAATAATCCTAACTGATCTCACAATCTATATCATCACAAACCAATGAAAAGCCAATGAAACACCTCACATTCCAATATATATGATGCATAAAATCTATGCACCATATACATTCTGCAAATGAATCAGCCATATATCTGTATATATATATACAGTATATATATATATATATAGTTGCATGATGAAGCCACTGTACAAATTCATGGGTGAAGGGTGGGTATCGGGCCTGTGTGGCTTAACCCCTTAATCACCTTTGCGGTTATTATCTGATAAGGTGTTTAAGGGGTTAATTGATATCTGAATGTAATTGCAATGTATTGGCTTTGTATTTGCTATGTATGTTGTGGGCAAGACAAGGATTTTGCTGGCGACGGACACTTCGTATTGATGAGGTCAGTAGTACTTTATTTATTTGTATATGCTAGTTAATGTTTTTAATAATGGGCAATTAATCTATTATCCATATCTGGATAATAGTTATTTTGCACATTATTGTACTGTAAGTGTTGGGGGGGAGGCTGTATGTATTGAATGTATAAGCCAAGTTTATTTTTTTTACATTCAGGGTTGGTTCCGTGGTTCTGCGTGGGACCTCTGGAGACCCCTTGTGGGTATCCTCGGGTATCCCAAGGGTATCAGGCTGGTGGTTCCACGAGTGACACATGCGGGGATGATGATGTGTGGTCCCACTTCTGTGGGGGCACCGCGGACCCGTAGTCTGCGGGGATGACGATGGGTGGTCCCATTTCTGTGGGGGCACCGCCGACCCGTAGGTGCGGGGATGATGATGTGTGGTCCCACTTCTGTGGGGGCACCGCGGACCCGTAGTGAGCACCCGTGAGTTCCCCAGACCCCTGAGGGAACCACCGAGGCCCCGCAGACACCTGTGGGTCTGACCCGGGGCTCCCAGACATCCGCGGGCCTACCGTGGGGACCCAATTGTGGCCCACGGTTACCCAAGGAGACCACCTGGGGGCCATGGTGCTGGCGGGATCCACCAGCAGGCCTCCAGAACCTGTGTAAAAAGGGCTGCTGGTAAACTGTAGGTCTGTCCAGGTGCCCTGCCAGCCCACTGGGGACTCGCGTGGGGCTGCGTTATGAACCCTTTATGTAAAAGAATAAATCTTGTATTTATGGGGGGGGCACAGGGGGTGGGTAATGTATTTAATAAATAGAATGATGTTTATTGTGGGGCTGTGTATTTTTTTTATTGTGGGTACTGGGGGTGGGGGGGGTGTTTCCCCAACGGTATGTGGGTAGGCCTCTCTTGTGGGTAGTGGGTGGGTGGTTAGGCCTCACGGGTGGGAGGGTTAGTGTGGGAGGGTATGTAGGCGTCCGGAGTGGTGGGTTAACCCCTTAATGACTGTAAAGGTTAATAATCGCTATGGTGATTAAGGGGTTAAGGGACATTACTTTGTATATTTTAATTGTTGTCTCTGTTTTGCAGCAAGCAGCGGAGGGGCCGTGGGTAGTGGGTAGTAGGTGTGGGTGTGGTTATTTACACGGGATCCCCCATCCTCACATTTACATACAGTACACTGCACTTACAGAAACACAGGCCAGGCAGATTTTACTGACACACTAGGGGGAGGGGGGCTTACACAGATTAGTCAAAGCAGGGAAGCTTAGCAGACACTATAGGGGGAGGGTTTTTTACATAGATTACAGTGAAGGCAGGGAAGCTTCACACACATTAGGGGGAGTTTTTTTTACATAGATTACAGTGAAGGCAGGAGGTTCAAAACACACAATAGGGGGAGTTTTTTTTTACATAGATTACAGTGAAGGCAGGCAGGTTTAAAACACACAATAAAAATATGTATGTCATGTATTTATTGTTTATGTATTTTAAATACTCAGGGGGTGTACTGTATGTTGTTTATTGCAATGTTTATTGGGGGCAAATCAAATGTCCCCAATAAACATGCTATTCTGCCTTCATTGCCTTTGCGGCTATCAGCTAAGGTAATGAAGCAGCATTTCTGTATTTTTAATAATATTGTGCAGGAGCAGGGGGTCCCTGAGCAATAATTTTTGGCTCAGGGAACCCCCTGCTCACTGTACAATTTTATTAAAATACAGAAATACTGCTTCATTACCATAGCACATAGCCGCTAAGGTAAGGAACGAGTGTTTATTTATATATGTTTTTTATTCATACTGTACATGTGCAGAGGGTCCTCGGAGCTGAACAGCGTTGGTTTCAGGTCCGGGGACCCCCTTCTCCCTGAGATACAGGCCCCTTTAGGGGGTACCGGTATCCCTCTGCTTGGTTTACAGGCCGCGGTCACGTGATCGGGACCTTCAAACACAGAGGGATACCGGCACCTCATAAAGGGGGCTGTATCTCGGGGAGCAGGGGGTCCCCCGACCTGAAACCAATGAGGTTCAGCTCCCGAGCCCCCCTGCACATCTACACTATAAATAAAAATATATTTTAAATGTATTTATTTATATTGATTTATTTATTTATTTAGATTTATTTATTATTTTTTGGCGGCTGCTGTGTGTGAGTTTTTTTTTATTGTGGGTAGTGGGGGTGGGTGAAGGGGGTATTAGCCCCAACGGTGGTTGTTTAGGGCTTGCGGGGGGTAGCGGGAGGGCTTAACCCCTTCATGACCGTAGCGGTATTAACTGCTACGGTCGTGAAGGGGTTAAGTGCACCCGCAACCCCCCCGCAAGTCCTAAACTCACAACAAGGGCCAAATACCCCCCTCACCCACCCCCACTACCCACAATAAAGCGGGCACGGTGAGTTAACCCCTTCATTGCCTTAGCGGCTATACGCTATGGTAATGAAGCAGCATTTCTGTATTTTTAATAATATTGTGCAGGAGCAGGGGGTCCCCTGAGCATTAATTTCTGGCTCAGGGAACCCCCTGCTCACTGTACAATATTATTAAAATACAGAAATGCTGCTTCGTTATCATAGCACATAGCCGCTAAGGTAAAGAACGATTCTTTATTGATGTGTGTGTTTTATTTATACTGTACATGTGCAGAGGGTCTCCGGAGCAGAACCACTGTGGTTTTAGGTCCGGGGACCCCCTGCTCCCCGAGATACAGGCCCCTTTAGGGGGTGCCGGTATCCCTCTGTTTGGTTTACAGGCCGCGGTCACGTGATCGGGACTTTAATGCAGAGGGATACCAGCACCTCATAAAGGGGGCTGTATCTCTGGGAGCAGGGGGTCTCCGGACCTGAAACCAACGCGGTTCAGCTCCGGAGACCCCCTGCACATCTACACTATAAATAAAAATGTATTTCAAATGTATTTATTTATAGTCATTTATTTATTTATTTATTTAGATTTATTTATTTATTTTTTGGCGGCTGCTGTGTGTGTATTTTTTTTATTGTGGTTAGCGGGGGTGGGTGATGGGGGTATTAGCCCCAACGGTGGCTGTTTAGGGCTTGCGGGGGGTAGCGGCAGGGCTTAACCCCTTCATGACCGTAGCGGTATTAACTGCTACGGCCGTGAAGGGATTAACTGCACCCGCAACCCGCCCGCAAGTACTAAACTCACACCAAGGGCCAAATACGCCCTCACCCACCCCCGCTACCCACAATAAAGCGGGCACAGTGAGTTAACCCCTTCATTGCCTTAGCGGCTATACGCTATGGTAATGAAGCAGCATTTCTGTATTTTAATAATATTGTGCAGGAGCAGGGGGTACCCTGAGCATAAACGCAGAGGGATACCGGCACCTCATAAAAGGGGCTGTATCTCGGGGAGCAGGGGGTCCCCCGACATGAAACCAATGCGGTTCAGCTCCGGAGACCCCCTGTACATGTACACTATGAATAAAAATGTACAGTACTGTATGTTAGGGGTTATAGGGGACGGCTTTAAAGACAACAGCTCGCAAACGCCCCCATGCGTTTTTACACGGCATTGCAGTATTGCAGCCAGCGGGAATAAAATGCTTAAATCACAGCCGCGAATATAACGCTATATACCCCGGGAGAAAACGACACAAAACCGCACATCACCGGGGTCCTCTGAAATTCGCGGAGTTAGCCAAGTAAGAATAAAGTTGGTCACAGTGTACACATTAGGGAGGTGTATAGAGAGGGCAATTCCTGTGAGCCGTGGTAATGTAATACGGTGATCAGTAAACCAATTAGGCAAAGACAAGTGGATAAGGTACACACTTCTAGCTCTGTAATACTGCACCGACACACTTTATTCGAGCAAATACCCAGTATGTACCTGGCAGATACCTGGAATGCGCCGCTCCTCACCTCTGACAAGCCCCGTTGCGTTTGCCTTCCCAGCCTGGGTTCATGACTGGCTGACGGGCGGCTGATCTGTTAAATGATAATGATTAGGATTTAATAGGCTGCAATGCTTCGCGTGTCTACAAGATGGCATAAATTCATGAATTGTAATGCAGTATATATATATATATACTGTGCAGTATTGCAGCCAGCGGGAATAAAATGCTTCAATCCCTGCCTGGAAAATAACGCAATGCACTCGGGCAGAAAACAGTCACAAACCTCAATACACCCGAGTATACCCGAATTCGTGGGACTAGCCGAGCTCGAATAAAGTGTGTCGCCAGTGTATATACCCTGAAGAAGCGTGCATACATGAAACGCAAGCGTTGGCCATACCTTCACATACACACGTGGGAAGCTTTTTATTTGAAAACAGCAGTTTGCCGACAGCTTCACTGCTACCTCCTACATAGCTTCCTCCGTGTACTAGATTAAGGTTATATTGCGGGTTATACCTACACCGCAGAATTGTCCTGATATATGGGGCTGTTTTCTTAAGCCCACTGCTCAGATAGGCATAACCTCGAGCATATCAGCTCTGATATATCAATGATCAGCGCTGATATAGGGGACTATGCAACTGTAGTCTCGCTATGTGATTTACACAGATTTAGACATCACTGATCAATACCTTAGATCTGGTTATTTGAAATATTACAAGCTCCTTGAGGGAGCCTCAGTTGTTTTATATTACAGAGCTAGAAGTGTGTACCTTATCCACTTGTCTTTGCCTAATTGGTTTACTGATCACAGTATTACATTACCACGGCTCACAGGAATTGCCCTCTCTATACACCTCCCTAACGTGTAGGTAGACACCTGCCATCCGGTGTAGGGGTGTATGCTGGTAACGGATTACAAGTTACCCGCCGCATAGCACTTTGTCGTTATGAGAGGCAACCTCTATCAGCTGTTAGGTATCGGCAATTCTATCCCACTGCTTTGACCAGCTCGCGCTGTAAGTGGAATATTTTCAATAGCCTATTGGGTTATGCAGTGACTGTACCTGATCAGCCACTGCGCTAAAATCACACAAAGGCTAGCTATTATTCCTTCATGTATTATTGCCAACTGAGGCGTGGAGGAGGGAACATTTGAACTACGAGTTCACTTGCCGTGCTGCTTACATACTTTTTACTTTGGAGCAGAAATCAGGAAGATTTTAGCTACTAATACATGAGGCTCAAGGACAGCAGTGCCTCTTGATGCAGAGGCTTGTCTATTAACTGTTCCACCACCAAGTATGCCCTGCAGAGTATGCATTATGCTGATATAGACAGCCCCAAAGACCCCCTGCATCCCTCCTCCCCTCCCCAAAAGGAAGCTTGATAGAGTGCATGACTTCACATGATATTATGGATGTGAATCTAACTGTGTACATATTATGTCAGTCGGTTACCAACCTTGGACAAGTGTTATAAAGGTTTTTTCACCTTAAGCATTATCTCCAACACAGGATAACCAGCTATTAGACCACCTCGGGGGATAATACTCTTTTCCCCCACATTAGCCTTCAGTGGAGTTTATATCTAGTATCTATCGGGCTGTCATTGCCTGATTACTAAACTTTTTTAAAACCAGAGACAGAACATAAAACACAGACAAAGCTCAGTTTTTAGCACATCCAGTGAGACTCATACACGGTACAATGCCTAAATATATATGTATAAATATCTAATAAGTAAAATGGTCTTTTAGTTTGACATTTTTGGCCAAAATTGTTGTAAGCCCCTGATCCAACGCCAAGGCAGACCACATATTACTAAACTGTAAGTGATACTTGGTCACTTTTCAATACAACAATATTATCCTATAGGCTAGTGGAGGCTTGGGGAAGAAACTCTCACATGGGTCTCTCTTAAGTCCCTTAGCTTAACCCTATCATTTGATACACAGTCAAGGAGGCTGCCAGCTGTCTCTGCACTGATTACACATATAGCGGATGAATCTAGCATTTTATAGCTAATCATTACTTACTCCAGATCTGCCCCTATGGGGACAGAACAGTTTCTGAGCAGTGGCCCGGTGACGGCCCTAGTCCTATATTTACAGGCAGCTATATATTAGCAATGGATCCTGAATATCCATAAGGGATCCCCATATGTTCCATCAACCTAACTTACCAGAGTTACGTTATCAATGACAGTCACGTACTGTTTGACATACATCTTATTTTAAACCCCATTTTTTTATTTATTGGTACAAATAAAGTATTTTAAAACATTCATTATACATTCAGCTGTGAAACAGAGTGCTTATATACTAGGTTTCTTTTCTCTCTTTGATGCATTCTTGTTCCTACCTAGTCAGCACCTTACATTGGTTCAAATTACTAAGTTGTGCGGGTGTTCTCTGTATACATAAAGAAACTATTGGTAATCTTGGTACAGTTCTCAAAGTCTCTTAGAAGGAGCTTCAGACCCTCAACCTAGAGAAGGAAGTCTCACGCCAGGAGATTGTCATTCTCAAAGCAGATGTGCGTAAATGGAAGGAGGACTGCAAAGAAGCCCCGAAGAATACAGAGACTGAAAAAGGAGAAAGTTCAAGATTAAAAAGAGAAAACTTAAAACTGAAAGAAGAAAATTTTCAGTTAACAGAAGAAGTCAATGAAAAGCTTGACGCAGAGCACCGACTGCAGAACCAACTGCAAGGTCTGCGTACACACCTCCAGTATGCTGAGGAGAAGCAGCAAACGCTACAGGAAGAAAAACTGCAGGCTGCTAAAGAGGTACAAGCACTGCAGGAATGTCTGAATACCCAGTACGTCCCAACAGAGCAGTATGAGGAGCTAAAGGCCACGCTGCATGTCTTCAGAGCATTGTTGGAAGCAGAGCTTCGATACCAGGTGACTCTGTATGAGAGGGAGCGTGAGAAGCCTCAGAAACTGGAGCAAGAGCTGGAGAGACAGAAAGACTGTTCCATTCCCTTGAGTCAGTACACCAAGGAGAAAACCGACGCAGCGGCAACCTTGACGACAAAAATTACAGAGCTCTAGAATATGAAGGAGACTCTGATACAGATTCCTCCAATACGGAAAAAGGTATTGGCTCTGCCCAAGCACCAGTATCCCACAGTAACTAATGCCCGTAAGGAGAAGGGTACAGTGAGAGTTGGGGACTCCACGCAACTTCAAAACAAAATTACGAAGTTTGAGCCACCAAAGAAAGCACTGGCCAAACCTACAGCTGCCCAACAGGCAACAAACAGAGGTAGAAGTGCAGAATCAAAGCAAGAAGAATCATTAGCTGAAGAAGCTGAACTGGCGACTCCGTGGTGTGGAGAAGCTGCAGAAAGACCACTTCAAGAGCAGAAAACTCTAGGGCTAGTCCTAACTGCTCTACAACTGTTGCCATACACTTTGTCTACAAAAGAGGAGTGCCCGACGCAACAGAAATCTCAAGACCGCGCACGCGATAAAAAGACCTTACGTGGAAAAAGTCCTCCTCGAGTGACTGAGGAGTGCTGATCTCAAGCATCTTCGGGAGGAGACAAAAATAAACTGGAGAAAGGGCTCCAATCCCAGTGGGACAGAGGGTTCTCTTCCTCCATCCACTCTCATTCAAGTCACAGAGATATCTAGAATGAGAGTGGAAGGATGGGCTTTGGCCGTGGTAAGCCCGAGCTTCCCACAAACAGGGGAGGTATGTAACAGGGGACTTATCCCTGTTCAGTAATGTTCCTTTAATCTAGCAGTGTGGTAGTTAATTACTAAACACCACCTGCCTGATTAGATTGTTTACAAAAAGCCTGCCTTTGAGACAGGAAGTGACTGACTCCTTAGCTCTGACTGAGAGCTGACTTTTGGAGACACCACAATGTCTTGAGTTCTGCCAGCCACACAACAGAGCTAATTGCAAGACACCCAATAAGACTTCTAAACCTGGATGCTGATATTTTCTGTGCACGTACGGGTGCGGTTCCAAGAGAGCAGAGAAGCTTACTCTACAGCTGATAAACAGATAAGACTTTCATTATTAAGAGACTGCTTATATCTGCTTATTTTCATGCTATGTGTTTGGGATGGGAGAAATGCTTAACTAATGGAGATGTGAACTAATTTCAAGGATTTCACTAGAAATACTCCCAAGTGAATGGAAGCTTTGTTCCCCCTGTGTTTGGATAATTTCCTGATAAAAAGGAAAAGGCACAATAAAGCCTATTATAATTTCACATTATAACGACTCCAATTGTGTACCTCTGTGAACGTCCGTCTACAGACCCATTCCCACGTAAGTGTTCATATTCTGGTTGTTATTTGTACAATCCTGTGTGTTCACCGTATCTCTAAGGAATAAACTTTATTTATCATATCATGGACGCATTCAATTTAACCCAGTGATTTTGGTGTAGAGTATAACCCTGCACAAGCTCATGTGACAAATATGTGTACTTTATGTGTGTGTGTCATTCTGTATACAGTAAACAGTATACTGTATACTGCATTGGGGGTTGTGAGTGAGTCATAATGAGTAATAATGAAGTGTATGATAATTAAGGAAAGAGGTGCAACTCACTTTGCAATACAATGGATGTCTTTAAATGTATTAATTATAAGAATGTAAGAATGTAAAAACATGCATTTAATCTGTACTGTACGGTAACGATACGGGGATACAGTATACTGCATTGGGAGTGGTACAATTTTTTTTATCTCAAATATTTGCTCGGAAAAAAGTACAGTGCTGTTAAAAACAAAAAGCCATTTAAAAAGTAAAAGTGCTATTACAGTACTGTACAGTAAAGCAAACATATTGAAAATACTTTACTTATGCGATAGTAACAGTTGGTGTCCGCTTGACAATTCTGGCCTTACCGTGGGCATGATAGCGCACGGTGGCTGCTGGTACAACTATGCCAGTTAAAAAAAAGTACTTAACCAGCGTTGAATCTGGGAAATTCGGTGTCCTCTCTTGTACATATCCTGTATTCTCATGCTGAGATCCTTAGAAATCTTTTTAACTGGCATCGCTGTGTTTAGAAAGAAATACAAGCACAACAATGTATATTCGATGTGTAGTCGATGTGTATTCAATGTGCAGTGAAGCAACAAAATGGATGGTGTATTTATACTTTAATGTGTCTCAAATTCACTTGACAGGTTAAGTGCACAGTACGCCCACTTTTAACACCTGCACCACAATCATAATAGGGACACTGTGTATAATAGGTCACACAAATTGCATAGCCTACCACACGCTGATCTGTATCTGAACTTTAACTTGTCCAGATACTGCATTGGGCTTTATTCCATCTGCATCCATGGATGATCCCCGATTCTACAGACGCAGGAACCCACTTGCTTCTGTCGTGCCGACCATGAAAAAGCGAAAGGCGGAAGCTTTTTCCAAGCCAAAGTCAAAGTGAAAGGCCAAGGCTAATAAAGAAAACCTTCAGACAACCCCAAAGTTTAAGAAGCCTGGCCCTTATTATGTAAAAAACAACTTTGCTTGTGTACAGCGAATGCAAAACATATTGAATCCACGCATCCAGGTCACTGCTCTCCCGGGAACCCCCAGGTCACCTGCATCCATCCAGGATGCTGCTCTCCCGGGAACCCCCAGGTCACCTGCATCAATCCAGGATGCTGCTCTCCCAGGAACCCCCAGGTCAACTGCTTCCATCCACGACGCTGCCCTCCCGGGAACCCCCAGGTCAACAGCTCCAGCACCCATCCACTCAGATGTCAACAGCACTACTTGCACAAGATCAAGCTCGTTCCCCCGCATGCTAAATGGGTTAAGTTGTGTCGAGATGCCTGACAACTCTATTGTGCGAAAGATAGATCTTCTTTTTTTTTTTTGTTTCAAAGTTTTTTATTAGGCATTTATAACATTTACAGCTTTTTGAATATTTGTCAACATTTTGGCCTAATACAATTTTTCTGGTTTTTGTCTGAGGTGGGGGAGAAAGTCCCAACATTCCCCTGACCTTCAGAGGTCTGTTGGGGAAGTGCGGGTTAAGAAACAGAAAAGGGGAGAGAGAGTGAAAGAGGGGAGGGGGTAGGGGGTGAGGGGGGTTGAGATAGGGGAGGGGGGGGATTGGCTCCCTGTTCTTGGCTGCCTTCATTTGGATCTTTGTTTATTATTACTATGGGGCATTTTGGCGTTGGGGGAGCATATACGTTAGCCATGAGTCCCAGGTATTGTTGAAAGAGGTGGTGGACATTTTCAGGAAGGCTGATAGTCTTTCCATGTCCATCACCTCTTGCACCATTTTTTTGACTGTCTGTTTGGAGGGGGGAGACACCTTCTTCCAGGCGGCTGCCACCGCACACCTAGCCGCTGTCAGGATAAAGGAGACTAATTTGCCTGTTGGTCGATCCAGCACTTCTATGGGTCTGGCCAGCAGGTAGGTCAGCGGGTCAATGGGTATTGTGAGGTCTGTGACCTCTTTTATTAATTTTTGTATAGTTTCCCAGTACTTCTGTATTTCCGGACAGGTCCACCAGATGTGGGCCATGTCCCCCTTTTGACCGCAGCCTCTCCAGCATAGATCGGAAGCCAGAGGGTAGATTTGATTTATTTGAACTGGGGTAAGATACCAGCGGAACAGTATTTTGTATATGTTTTCTTTTATTGTGGTACATATGGAAGTTCCTGAGGCATTTTCCCAAATACTTTCCCAGTCCTCTCGGTCTATATCTATTTCCAATTCTGCTGCCCAATGCAGCATATAGTCATGCGTGGGGGGATCCATAGCTATCTCCATTTCTGAGCAAATTTGTGATATAAGACCTTTCTTATGGGCAGTCTCACGGCAGAGCTGCTCGAAGCTAGTGAGAGGGGGAAATTCCAACGTTGGGGTTAAAGTTTGAATGAAATGCCGAATTTGTAGGTATTTGAACACATTCAGCCCTACTATTTCATATTTAGATCGTAGGTTTTGGAAGCTCAGGAACTTCCCGAAGCTCTGGAGGTCGGCAATCGCATTGATATTTTTGGCTTTGAATTCGTCGAATTGTCCGAGCTCACATCCAGGTGGGAATTTCGTTTTTTTTTGAATTGGTATAAGTTGAGAGTGAGATGTTGTGAGCTTAAATTTGAATTTGCATTTCGTCCAGGTCTCCCATGTGTGTCTCATCAGGCCTAATTTAAATTTGTAATTCTGCATGTCCTCCTTGCTTAGGGACCAAAGGCAAGCCGGCAGCGAAGGCGTCCCGGCATATTGAGTTTCTATGTCTAGCCAGCAATATTGGTTTGGGTTGGCATTCCAGACTACTACCTGTCTCAGTTGTGCAGCCAGGTAGTATCTTGTGATGTCTGGAACTTCCGTTCCTCCTCTCCCCCTTGAGGCCAAGAGAACTGTTCTAGAGACTCTTGGTTTTTTTCATTGCCAAATAAAGTGGAAGATTAGTTTTTGGATGTTTTTCAATTCTGAGCCAGGGATGTGGACCGGGAGAGTCTGGAAGTAGTAAAGTAATCTAGGGAGTATATTCATTTTAACCGAGATCATTCTCCCGATCCATGATATCTGATATTCTCCCCATTTTTCTAGATCTTGTTTGATTTTTTTGGAACAGGGTCGGATAGTTATGTTGGTATAAAGATTGGTAGGTCCTCGATATCTTAACTCCCAAGTATTTGATACAAGAGGAGCTCCAACGATAATTAAAGTTTAGTTTGAGGAGATTCACCTCTGGCTCTGGCAGGCTTAGGTTCAAGGCTTCTGATTTATCACTATTTATTTTATATCCTGAGATTTTCCCGAAATCCCGGAGTTCTTTTTGAAGGTTTGGTAGGGAGATTTGGGGTTTTGATAGGGTTAGAATGACATCATCTGTGAATAGGGATATTTTATGCTGCCTTTGACCGATTTCTATTCCTTGGATGTCAGTATTGAGCCGAATTGCCGATGCTAGTGGTTCTATCGTTAACGCAAAGAGGAGAGGAGATAAAGGGCATCCCTGTCAAGTTCCATTTGTGATCTCGAATCTCTGGTTATTGCCCCCTGGTAATTTTACTGTAGCTGACGGGTTTTGATATAGTCTACGGACCCCTCTAAGTATGCATCTTTAAAGCCAAATTTGCGCATAGTCTGGTCCAGGAATTGCCAGTTTATTCTATCGAACGCCTTCTCTGCGTCTAGGCTTAACAGGAGTGCTTTGGTGCCTGTGAGGTGAACATGGTCAATAATATTAATTATCTTCCGGGTATTGTCTGAGGCTTGCCTGCCCGCGACAAATCCTACCTGGTCAATGTTGATTAATCTCGGTAAGATGGGGTTTAATCGGTTTGCTAGTATTTTGCTATATAATTTGAGATCACTGTTGAGGAGGGAGATTGGACGGTAGCTTCCACACTACATCGGGTCTCTGCCATCTTTGTGTATAATAGCTAAGTTAGCCAGAGACATTGTTGGCTGGATTTGGTTCCCTTCCATGAAATAATTAAATGTTTTCAGGAGATGCGTGGATAGAGTAGGCAAGAATCTCTTATAATAGACATTGGTGAAACCGTCAGGACCAGGAGACTAAGTGATTTTTAAAGATTTGACCGCCTCTTCCAGTTCCTCTTTTGAGATCTCAGCGTTGAGGACTGTGTTTTCCTCCTCCGTTAATGTGGGGAGATGGCATTTGTTTAAATATTGCGTTATCAATTCTGATGCTATTGGTTCAGGTCGGCCATTTTTTAGATCTTAAATTATATAGTTCTGTATAGTATTTTGTGAATTCCATAGCAATTTTGCTGTCACTATATTGTATCTTGCCAGATCTACTCTTGATCGCCGTTATTTGGGATCTCTTTTGTACCCCTCTCAATTTACTGGCCAAGAGTCTGTCAGCCTTGTTACCCTTGTCATAGTATTGTTGATTGGTCCATTTTAGGGCCTTTTCAACATCCTCCAGCTGGGTTTGTCTAAGTTTTGTTCTGGCTGTTAACAATGTTTTGTATATTTTTTTGGAGGGGTTAGCCTTGTGGGCTTGTTCTATTGTTTTTATGCTATCTGTGAGCTCTTTGATTAGTTTTTGGCAGGCTTTTTTCCTGTGGGATGCGATGGAGATAATTTTTCCTCTGATGTCTGCCTTATGGGCTTCCCACAGGATTGCTGGAGAGGAGACTGTTCCTTCGTTGAAGTAGAAATAGTCCTTAAGTGAGGATCTAATCTCTCTTTCTATCGCAGGATGATTTAACAGTGAATCATTTAGTCTCCAGGAGTAACTCGTTGTTTTCTCGAAAGGGATTGACAGTGTCAAAGTAATCGGGGCGTGGTCGGACCATGTGATTGAGCCAATGTCTGATTCAATGGCTGCTGCCATCACATTTTTAGTGGTCAAGAAGTGGTCTAAGCGAGAGTAGGTCTGGTGAGGTGCTGAGTAGAATGTATAGTCTCTCTGGCCCTGATGTTGGGTTCTCCAAACGTCCACCAGTGAGAACTCGCTCAGGATGTCCCTAAACCTTTTCCTCTTGATTTAGGAGTGGGTTGTACGGGGGGGAGGGCATTATGGTCGATCTGTCCTCGGTGGGGTTTAGAACCATGTTTAGGTCTCCCCCCACTATCATCGATGACAGATAACCCGGGTCTACGCCTTCGAGTACTGTTTGTAAAAATTCTGTTTGATTCTCGTTTGGGGCGTACACATTGATCAGTGCGATTGCTGAGCCCGCTAGGGAGCCATATACCATTAGGAATCTACCCTCTGGATCTGCTGTTGTTTTGATATGATTAAATGGAGTGCCTTGTCTGATTAGGACAGCTACACCCCTTTTTTTACTACTGAATGATGCAAAAAAGCATGTTGGGAATGTTTTTTTGAATAAATTTGGGGGGTCTTGAGATGTGAAGTGGGTCTCCTGTAGGAATATGATGTCTCCCCCTGATTTTTTCATATCATGGAGGGCTAGCCTCCGCTTCCTATTATTGTGTAGTCCTTTGACATTTAGTGAGCGGATCTTTATTGGTGCAGTAGATGTCATTGTGGGTTTTTTGTGGGGGGGGATCTTGGGATCTCACCGTTCCCATTCGGGGAGATCTTGCTTTTATTTTCTGGGTGTCTGCAGTGGTTCTGTCTGCGTGTTTCACTGGGGGCGGGTGTGTTTTGCCTGTTTGTATTCTGGTGGCTGTCTGTGGGTTGCCAGAGGGGGAGGGTAGGATGGGGGAGGGTAAAGATCTGCTTGGACAGAACCAGCAGATAGAGAGAAGGTAGGATTAGGTCCTTGTGTGGGCCTAATGCAGTGTTGCCAGTTCCTTGGGCAACTGGCATTTTGGGCAACGTGCCCTTCTGGGGTGGGTCCGGTGTCAATGACCGGTGTGCAGTCGAGGGGTCCAGACCCTGGGTTGTTAACATTATGCGCCATTTCCCTCTTGTGAGTCTTTGGTTTGGTTCTGGCGCATGCCGTGTTGTGTTCGTAAGGGGTGGGGGGGTTGTGGGGGTGGGTGTGGGCATGGTGTGGGGGGGGGAGGGAGGTGGCAGGGGGGGAGGGGGGGAGGGGGGGAGGAGGGAAGGGAAGCCGGGAGGGGTGGTTTAATGGGCTATAGTCTAAATTGCTGGTTGACATGCTGTATGTGTCAGTTGTGTGGTCTGGGCCCTTTTATTTGTTTGTTTGTTCTTCTACCGGTCGTCTAGTACCAGGCCAAATTCGGGGTTATATGGGAGGGGTTCTTGTTCAGAGCAGGGAGGGGAAAAAAAAAAAAAAAAAGGGGGGGTAGGAGCAGGAGGGGATCTCAGGTACATTTCCTATGTCAACCCTTATCGCTCTAAAGTTACATACATTGCATTTGTACATTCTTCTCCATTTTGTTGCTTTCCTTTGCAGGTATCACCTGTTAGAGGGGACTTTGGTCTTGGTGAGGGGGGGTAGGAAAGGAGGGGAGGTGGGGGGGGGGGAAAGGTCAGAGGGGGGGAGAGAGAGGGGAGGCGAGGGAGAGGGGGGAGGGAGGGGATGGTGGGGAGAATTGGGGGGGGGAGGGAGGGGGGAAGTGAGGGGGGAGGGGAGGGGGGGGGAAGGGGGTGAGGAGTGGAGGGAGGGGGGAGGGGGGGGGAGGAGGGGAATGGAGGGAGGGGGGGGGGGGGGTGAGGGAGTGGTAGGGGGGGAGGGGTGGGGGAAGTAGGGGAAGGGGTGGTGGAGGGGGGTACAATGGGAGGGGGAAGGGGGACAACTTATCTTAGTATTACAGTAAATTTTTATAGTTGCGATTTCTAACATTTCGTCAGTATTGGTCATAGTACCCTTTGTGAAGCCTATCTATAGAAATATGGATCCGTTAGTTGCTGCTTTGGCTCTAAGTGGGCTCACAAGGGCTCGTGTTGTGCCACTTGGTAGCTCGTTGTGGCTGCCTTTCGGTGACCATTGATTTGCTCTTCAGCATTCAACCATTTCATTCTAGGGGGGGGAGGGGGGGAGGAGGGAGGTGGATGGGGGGGAGGGGAGGAGAGGAGGGAGGAGGGAGGGGTGGTGAGGGGGGGAGGGGGGGGACAGGGGGGGAGGGAGGATGCACAGGGGGGGGGGAGGGGGTACATCTTATCATATTTTTGTAATACGTTTTTATATTAACATTTTCACATATCACTGTAAAGTTGTTCAGCATAGCTTTTGTGGAGCGTTGTCATGGGGATATTGGACAATTGCTTGCAACATTGTTTCTGAATGAGCTTGTGGGGCTTACCTGCTTAGTGCTCGGAGGGGGGGGAGGGGGAGGGGTGTGTGTGGGGGGGGGGGAAGGGGGAGAGGGGGGATTATGGGGAGGGAGGGGGATTATGGGGAGGGAGGGGGGTATAGTATGTCGGGTGAGGGGGGGGAGATGGCCTTCAGGGTTGGGGGGGGTAGGTAGAGAAGGGGAGGGGGGGAGGGGGAGGGGGATGCATCTCGTCATAATATAGTTTAGGTTGTCACATCTTTTGGGGATTATCAGTAACATTAGATCTCCGTAGGTTCCTATACACTTCAGTTTATAGTTGTTTCCAGGCTTGTCCTCGTGGCTCAATTGCCTTGGCCGTGGTAGTCGGGGTATCTACTGTCCCCGTAAGGGGAAAGGGGTAGTCGGGGAGGGATCGGGGGGGGATCGGGGGGGGAGGGGGGTGTTTAGGGGGGGGGAGGTATATATAGAATATTTTAATAAACGGTATAATGAACAGTTCTCAACTTTGTACAATGTTCCCAGTCTTTACATACATCTGCCTATGAGTCAGGTTTTTGTGAGTCTGCACTTTGCGCTGTATCTGCGCTTAGTGTCCTGACCCAGGTGGGTAAGCGGCCTGCGGGCCTTCTCGCTTTGCGAGGGTAAAAATACTCACAGTTACCGGATACCTCTGCTCTCTGCCCGGGGGAGGGGGGGATGTAGTGGAGAGTGTGTCGTGAAGGGAGGGTCCGCGTGCCGGGCTGTCAGGACCCGCCAGCGCCGCTCCTCTCGTGGAATATCTGGCCTCTCTCCTCCCGGTCCAGGCAGTGCGGGCCCGTGTGGATGGTATGGCAAAAAAAGAAAAGGAAGAGATGTGTGCGTCCGCCTCAGCGGGGATCGACTTCTGCGCCCCATCTCCATTCACAGATTCCTCCGCGGCTGCGGTTCGTCTCCTCCGGTGCTGTTGCTCGCTGTTTCGTCCAGTTCCTTTGTTGAGCTGTGATTGTTGGCGAGGTGAGGTAAAGCACAGGTCGTCCGTTGGCTGTTATCTCCCTTTTCTTTGTGGTGCGTCCGCTGGGCTGCTATTCTGTGGCTTGCGTCCGGGGTTCCCGCTTCTCCGGTCTGTAGAATCTGCGGATGTCACATCCAGGATTGCGTCGCCTCATGGGACAGGAGGGACTTTTAAGGGGAACTTCTTCGGTTGCTGCTCAGGTCAACTGGGTGAGGGAATGAACTTGGAGGTAACTGAGGTAAGTGATTGCTGCGGTTCCTATCTAGGTCGCGGTTGTTTTTGGCCTGCCAGCCTCTCTGATGCTCTGATCTGGGGTTCTTCTGCATGCTGCCCCTGAGAGTGGGGGGGGGGGGCTTGGATCCAGTCGGCAGGGAGGCTTAAGTCCAGGGCTTTTGCGAACCGCGGGATATCCTCCGGGTGTCTGATTGTGACATATTTACCATTTTTTTGTACTGACAGCTTAAATGGGAAGCCCCATTTGTACTTGATCTTTTTCTCGCGGAGCAAGGTAGTTAATGGTTGCATCTCTTTGCGCCGCAGTACTGTGCGCTTTGACAAATTTGTTCCTTTATTGTGTGTCTGTGAATGCGGGCTATTATTTCCCTTGTTCGTTTGGGATCTTCGGAGCGTGGCCCCAGGGCGTGATGGGCTCTATCCATCTCTATGTCCTTTGGTGTGAGGTCGGGGCACATTGAGACAAAAAATTCCTGGAGATATGACCTGAGCTGAACAGGCAGAACCGCCTCCGGGACGCCCCGGATTCTAATATTCTGGCGCCTGTCGCAATTTTCCTGGTCCTCAAGGCAATCTCTTAGGCTGTTTACCTCTGCGTCTAGTCAAAATATTTCGTTGGCTGCCTCATCCTGGGATTGCGTGGTTTCGGCCATTTTAAGCTCAAGGGCCGTGGTGCGCTCTGTCAGGCCCGTTATTTCCTGTTTAAGTTATTTTACCGCGGCCCGCAGGTCATCTTGCAGTGAGGAGTGAAGTTTATTTAGCATTGTGGAGATCATCTCCTGCATAAATGCTCTTGTGAGTACTTCCTCCGGCTGTGGTGGGGTAGCCGTATTGCTCCGTTCGGTTGTTCCCTGCTTGGGCCCACGTGTGCTCGCAGAGCCGGCGCCATCTTGTGATCTTAATGCAGCTTCTGAGCTGTTATGGGAGGGGGAGAAGTACTTAGCGACTCCTGGGGTGGCTTGGGACTTGGATTTGCTCGCCATTCTTGTTGCTAGGGGTATTAGGGGGATTTGCGACAGCAATTGTGGATGTTTTTAGGGGGGGAAAAGCGCTTATTCTGCTCTTATTATATCAGGGTCTGTGGAGCTCCTCTTCTACACAGCCTCTCTCATCGGCGTCCTGGACACGCCTTCTTTTAGAGACCGTGTTAAATATGGATAGGCGGATGGAGAAGATGGATAGGCGTGTGGAGCAGATGGATGGGCGCATAGAGAAGATAGAGACTGACATAGCAGGAATACATTGTTTGCTTGGAGTTTCTGCCCCTGTATGTCAGACGCAGGAGCAGGAGGGTGGCATGATTCCATCACCAAGCGCACCCCCTCCGTCTGAAGAATATGTGTACTTGATTGATGAGGATGCCATGACAACCCCGTTAAGACCACAACAGGAGGTGTCAAGCCCGATAAGGCAACTTCCACAGGAGGAAAGCATCCTCCCAGACCACCTACCCTCGCCCGCTGCCAGAAGCACACCCGCTTCCATAAGCACACCCCCTCTCAGAGTCACACCTTCACACGCTTGCATTGAAACTGTGCCCGACATCAGCTTGCGTGACCTACCCCAGCCACTCAGGGAGAAGTACAAGGTTGCAAGTCCTGGTATAGCCCAGAGATATGCAATGTACATCTTCAAACACCTCGTCAGTTACAAGGTGTACTGTGGGTGGACCCACAACATGAACTACGATGGGAATCAAATAAAAAATGTGCACTAACGTTGCCTTGTTAGTAAGACTTTGCGTGCGAGGCAGTTGGGGGGGGGGGGGGGGTGGGGAACTGCTACTGTCGAAGTATGTGCAGGAGTTAGTAAACACAGTAAGGGCTTAGGGAATTTTCATGAATGGCTCGGGGGGGATGTGTGGTGTCTCTTGTTCACATACATGCATGCGTATAAATGTGATGACACGCATACTGTATGCGTTTCAACAAGGTTCCATGAGACATACAGTATACTGTACACATGCGCATTAAATCAAAACAGTAGAAAAACAATACATATACAATACATATACTGTAGAATAAATACATACTGTATAGAATAAAAGATATTTTTTTTATTTTTGGGGTTTCTTATACAGTACATAGGTATTGAATATGAAAACAGCAGCATAGTGTTTAAGGTTTTCTATATAGGTCACAGTTAGTCTATCCTAATCAATAAAAATTGCACTGTCACTTAATTGTTGCCTCCAGTAATTGTATTTTTAAATCAGATTCATCAATGCGCAAGCAACGTTTCAAAAAAACGATATTTTCCATCGAAATCCATCCATTTGCCATTCTCCGCTTGATGAGAAAGTTTATTTTCTGAGGAAAAATAAAATTATTACTGGTAACGTTCTGTATATTATATGTTTCCGTTATTGCTGTTCTGTTGTTCAAAATTTATAACAGAATGTTTTAACTCCCAAAAAATAAAAAAATGTTGAATAATTTTTAAATTGTTTCATTGTTGCATTCTGCAACCTTTTATAAAAATTTCAGTGTCTCAAAAACATACAGTAAGAACTGTATAACATTTAACATAATGGTTGGTTAAAATCAATCAGTCCCCTCAAGAAGGCCACAATAATTTTCTCGGGGGGGGGGGGGGGGCGTCTCTTGTTCACATACATGCATGGGCCTAAATGTGATGACACACATATGAGTTTCAACAAGGTTCCAATGAGACATACAGTAAGCGCATGTGCCTAGCTGTCCACCAATTGTTCAGTATCTACTGTAGAAGCTGCTCAGCCAATCATATTGCTGGATTACATTTTCTAGAATTATGAATAAAATAATAGAACTAAATAACCATAAGCAAAGCGATTGATTACAGGAGAACGGACCGATCTGCAGTAACTAATCGCTTGTCTGTGTGCATAATGTATTGATATTTTAAAAAAAGAATAAAATAAGGCAGCTGAACTGCAGGTTTTTACCTTCATTATACCGTAGATTTTGCCATCGGTTGGCGCCGAGCCACTGCCAGTCCCATATTCTTGATTATACACGTAGTTGACAGGTGACAGCGGGCCTGCTACACCTGTAGTTGACAGCTTATGAAGCTGGAAATCTTTTTGGTACATGCAAGCTTGCTGGTATCTTTACGTGAAATCTTGCTCAGTCTGCAGGTATCCTGGTGGGGACAGATAGCAAGGGTTGCCAGTCACCAGGTTTTCACTGACGGTCTGACCATTATTGGAAGCCGGTGATGGCGCTGACGGCGCTGGTGGCGTTGGCGGTGCTAGCGCTGTTCCATTGCTGGCCTGGGACTGACGAATCTTAGTTGGTTTTACCATGACCTTTCACTTTTGAAGTCTCCATGATCAAAGATACTGGAAAGATCTGGTGCAACACACCAATACCCTCCTCTAACTCTGGGTGGAGGAGCAATACGACAAAAACACGGATCGATACAACCGCGGCAGCTTTTATTTTAACACTTCTCGGTTATTTGAGGTTGCATTTTCAGAATTCCATGCGCTTCACCGCGTTCATGCCACATTCATGCCATATTCATGCCGCACTGTGTTATAGTGAAAGAAAAAGGCGCTAACACTAATAGTGATCACTATAATGTAAAGTGAATAAACTTAATAATCAAGTGATACAAAATGGTGATTAAATAAAAAACGTGACAAAAACGTGACAATAATATAATAAATTGAATTAAGACCCCCTGCTCAAACCCAGCTGGTAGGGACTGGTTTCTCTGGTCCCCAAATGGTACAGTTTCATTCGCAATCCAGGGGGAGCATATAAGGGAAATAAAACAAAGAACAATCTAAGTGTAGACAATAAAACAATTGTGAATTCACTCTGTGGTATTTCTTGGCTCTTATGCACAGCCTACGCACAAGATTTTAGTATTAAACGGGCAAGAGGGAGCAGTTAATGGACGAGAAGAAGAGCTCCTGGTTCAGAGCAGATGAAGACTTCCAATCTCAGCAAAACAGTGATGCATGAAAAAAAGAAGTATCCATAGTGCAGACCAATCATAAAAACGTAACTTTATAGGGCTTAAAAAATGCAAACTTACAATAAAAACATTCAAATAATGCATGTATCACAACAATGTGATTGAAGAGAATCGCTGTGGACACCTGGCTCACCCCCCTCCTCCGGTCCGCAATTGGTTCGTGAAACGCCTCCGTAGTCAGCTCTCTGCTTCCTGGTCTCTCTCCGAGGTGTTGCGTCACGTCACATCCGGTTTCGGATTCGGGGTACGCAATCTCTGTCACTGCTTCTCTCCTCCTGTGGGGGCGGCTACCACTCTACGCGTTTCGCCAATCCGATACGTGGCTTCGTCAGGAGTGTACCGCCCCCTCCCACCTAACATCTTAATATACCCTACGCAATTAGCATCTATAAAAAGCATCTGCTTCGTCAGATCTGCACTAATTAATACGAATGATAATCAATTGACATTTATATCTTTATGTAAAAAAAAAACTGGGACTTGGAAGGAAACATAAATGTGATGACTTGATCACAAAAATAATGCTTGATGTACAAGTGAGTCGAAAAAGAACAGGGAACGATTTATAAAAACAATAGGTGTTAGCCAAATAAATTTAAAAAAACGATAAAAATCTAATTAGAAAATCTTAAATAAAAAATCTAGATACTTATTAAAATGAATTCAAAAAAGGGAATTATAAATGGACAAGCCAGTACAAAAAGGGAGAAAACTATAGTATAAAAAATGATACTACATGGAGAGTCTCAAGAGAGTACAAAGATGTAAATGTAATGATTGCACACCTTACATAATCATGTTATACAATTCAATGAAAAAAATGTACACAACACTATACGGATACACATATCTCTGGGACACATTAACAATGGAGGGGTAATTGGCCGAAGGAACACAGAATGAAAAAGGACCTACTGATCTACATAGATATGACTAATAATTCTAATGGCCCTACAAGGAACTGTGGAGACACAGAGAGGAACAAGAAAGACATGATTAGCATCGCAATGTAACTTATTCACAGAAATGGTGCAATTTCTATTTCCATGTTGAGGCCTCTGGGGGAGAGAGTCCGCAACCTGTGTATCCAGAAAGATTCTCTCCTAATGAGTTCCAAATTGCGATCTCCCCCCCGCCAGTGGCCTGGAATGTGTTCTATGGCCATGTAGGTCAAACCAGTAGTGTCCCCCTGGTGTTTCTCCATAAAATGGTTGGATAAACTGTGCGTGTAGAGGCAGGTATCGTGCATAGTGGTACATGTGAACCCACGGTCCATGCACTCCCCTCTCCACGCCTCAGTGGTAATAATTAATTGTTGCTAGCCTCAGTGGAAAACTAAAAACTAAGCACAGTGGCTGGTCAAGTGCGGTCACTGCGTAACCTAGCAGGCTATTGTGAGTATTCCAAATGGAGCGCGAAAAGGTCGAAGCAAAGGAAATTCAAATGCCGGTACCTAACAGCTGATAGAACTGGCCTCTCATTTCAGCAGCATGCTGTGCGGCGGGTAACCTGGGATCCGTTACCCACGTGAACCCCTACACCTGGATACAGGTGTCTACGCATAAGTATATCCACATATACACGTTAGGGAGGTGCACAGAAAGGACATTGACTGTGAGCCATGATGGTGGTATAGAGTGATTAATTGACCAATTAAGGCAACCACAAGTGAATAATGTACCCACTCCTAGCTAAGTAGAATATCAAATGAGGCTCACAATAGCCTGCTAGGTTACGCAGTGACCGCACTTGACCAGCCACTGCGCTTAGTTTTTAGTTTTCCATTGAGGCTAGCAACAATTAATTATTACCACTGATGCGTGGAGAGGGGAGTGCGTGGACCGCGGGTTCACATGTACCGCTATGCACGATACATGCCTCTCCGTGACAGAAACTAGCTAGGTTTCAGCTATTGATTCATGAGGCTCCAGGACAGCAGCGCCTCTCATCGCGAAGCATATTCACCATTTACCTATTATACTATTGCACTACAATGTTTAGTGTGCTTTGCATATAATGCACTGTGTACCCCCCCCCCCCAAAAGGCTTTATTCAGTGCTTTACTCATGCTAATTTTGGATGTGAATCTCGTTATTTATATACTCTATCTGTTTGTCACCCTCCTTGGGCAATTGTTATGAGGGTTCCTACCTTACAGTAGTATCTCCAACACAGGAGATTAGCTGTATACCATCTCTGGGGGACACAATACTATCCCCTGCATTATCCTTAGTCAGAGTATATATCAGTACTTATCTGGCTGTAATTGCTTGATGACTACACTGTGAGGGTTACAAAGTCACCTCACAGTGCACACTATGTCACCCTATAGGCTAGTGGGGGGTTGGGGAAGAAACTCTTACATGGGTTTTTCTCAAATGCTATTAGCATAACCCTATCACTTACCAAACAGTCAAGGGGGTTACCCACTGGTTCTGTACTGATCATATATATAGGTAGTCACATTGATTGAATCTATCATCGCTACCCTTGCCACGGATCATTAACCACCTTTACATAGTTAATCACTATATGTTCTGATCCGTCCCTACGGGGACAAGACAGTTTCTACACAGTGGCCCCGTTACGGCCCCATCCCTATATTTATAGGCAGCTATACAATAGCAACAGATCCTGAACATCAATCAGGGATCTCACTATGTTAAATCAACCTAACTTACCAGAGTTACGTTACAAATGACAGTCACGTACTGTTTGACATACATTTCATTTTAAACCCCCTTTTTTTATTTATTGGTACAATAAAGTATTTTAATACATTCACTATACATTCAGTTGTGACAGAGTGCTTATATACTATGTTTCCTTTTCTCCTTGATACATTCTTGTCCCTACCTAGTTAGCACCTCACATTGGTCTATTGTTCAGCTGTGCGGGTGTTCTTTGTATACGGAGAAATAAACTACTCAACATTTTGGTTCCCCCTAAAAATGCATATGTGGACTCTTAACTGACCTTGCATAAAGGTCACTCCATCACAGTTATAAAGACCACACCATCACAGTTGGGTAAATATTATGTAGGTCATATCACCAAACCTTTAAAAAATAGAATAATTGAGCATGTTCAATTAATTATAAACCATGACATGTATAATCCTGTATCCAAAAGTTTCAACTCATTGTATGGGGTGCATAAATCCTTTTTAATTTATGGGCATTGGACATATCCCTTCTCCCTTAAGAGGAGGGGTTATAATCAATATATTGAATTGCCAAGAGACTTATTGTATATGGGCTTGCATCGCATTAGGCTTAAATACTGATTGGTAATTGGGGCACATTTTATGAACTTTTAGTGAGGGTTGTAACAAAAAATAATATGATGATAGTTTTCACTCAATGGATATGGGCAGGACTCATTCGCACATTTAAAGATTAATTGAGTTTTTAATATTTTTTTATGACAGATTTGAAAAAATAAAATATTTTTTCCAAGATGTTTCCAATTTTTTATATAAGTTTGCATATATTTTTAAGGGGCTTTATTCATGTGTTTTTAATTGATTCATGGATTTTGAGAATTAATAATTTAAGCTCGATAAATTATTGTGTTCTTATGTATGTGTGTGTCTGTATGTTGTTACGATTGTGCTCGCCACAAACCGGAACCGGACCGCGGGGCTGAGGTGGGGTTATATAATCACTGACCTTAGTCAGCGCAGACTGATCCGGAGTGCTCAGTTCTTAGTCGTACATAGCAGGGGCAGGATTGGAGAAGGCAGCATCGTCATTATTCAAGCAGGAGTTCGGCAACAGGTAGTCAGGAGTTCCCCGCTTCAGCTTAGGAGCGTGAGCGTGGGGGTGGCCTCTGCGTGAGGAACAGGCTCGACCCATGACGCCGGTCTCAGCAGGGGGAGACAGCAGACTTGCTGAAGTACACCGCGGGGCAGCGTTGGGGAAAACCAACGCTTCAGCTCAGAAGTCCAAAGCAGGCCTCTGCATGGTGAATAGCAGCAGGCTTCAGGAAACGAAGGGTAACCTCTGCTAGGGGAGAATGCAGCAGGTACCAGGAGTCTGTGCTGGCTAAACAACGCTTCAGCACAGTAGTCAGGAACAGGTCTCTGCGTGGAGAGTAGCAGCAGGCCTCAGGATACTCAGGAAACACAGGCCTCTACGTGGAGAGTAGTAGCAGGCCTCAGGATACTCAGGAACAAGAGATGAGAACATGGAGACAAGCCAGGCGGCTTGTGGCAGAGACAATAACGTCCAGAGAAGGATTATGCTCGACCCTGATTCAGAGCCAAAGCCCAACATATAAAGGGCGGAGATCCAATCACAGGGGGAGGGTGTGTGAGCATTCCTCCAATGATGAAGCACAGGGCAGAAGCTGCAATGAGAGGCAGCACATGTGCCATTGATTGCCAGAGGAAGCTTTTGCAACTGCAGAGGTCTGCAAGTCTATAATCAATGCCTGGAGCGGATTCCTTACATATGTATATTGAAGCGCAGTGTGGAACACATTTTATGAATTTTAATTTTATGTTTTGGATGCACATTGTGTGTGCTTTATAACAAATACCTGATACTCACCACTGGTTCTCTATGTGTGTTCTTCTTTCTATTTGTCTGGAGATCCAGTTGGCTTTCATCTGTGGGTGAGCGGAGCTCCCATATAGACACATGCTGCAAGGAAGTGACCCTAATAACAAGATTGCACCCCCATTACTCTCAATTGAAGGAAAGTATGCACGACTTGGACTTTTCTCTATGTACTGTAGCATTATAACATAGAATATCACAAAGTTCCCATATGATTCAATGAAAGGGTTGGTGCAGATTATCACAACATATCTCTCTAAAGAGGAACTACATGTTGGAGGATTCACTAAACTCCTATAAGGGCTATCAGAGATCAATCTAGAGTTAACTGCCAAACAAGTCAGTAGCAGTCAACTCTGGATTGACCTCTGATACACTTTGGAGCAAGCATGTCAAACTCAAAGGCTAACACGGACCAAATAAACAAGGTTTAAGTTTATGTGGGCCGCGAAAAAACAAAAACTTCAATTTTCATAGAAACGTAGGTTTATTTTTAAAAGTACAGTATATAAAAAAGAACAAGAACAACGATAAAATTAATGTTTTCTTCCTGACACTTGGCATCTCCTCTCTGCTACTATCTTTCCTATTTCGTGAGAAATCTTGTCTGCAGTGATTACTTTCAAAACTGACCCAAGGTGAATGTCAGTAATTCTGGATCTGACGGGAGACTTATTTCCTTTCATAAGTGTAAATAACTGCTCGCACCGATAAGTACTTCCAAACATGGAAATAATTTCATATGCAAATTTCTGAGTATTTTCAAACCTGGCTGGCAAATATTTGTAAAATTCAGGCACGCCAACTTCACTGAATTTTGCCTTCAAATCTGAATCGCACTGGATCTCAATCACCTCCATTTGCATATGATTAGGTACTGATTCTATATTTCTTGAGAAAATCGAAGAAAACAAAGAAAACTTGTCTTCCAAAGAATTAAAATCTGCAAACTTCAGTTCTAAGGCTTAACTTTTTTTCTACGTATTTTTGATACGATGCAGTTTCATCCAAACTTGATTTGTTCATGTTGCATGTCGGAAAGTGCGTTAAATTTTCATTGTTCAACTTCTTTTCCCAAAGAACTAGCTTACATTTGAATGCTTTAACTTGGTCACACATGTTCGGAATGATCTGATCTTTTCTTTGCAGTTTTAAATTTAAATCGTATAAGTGTTTTGTTATATCAATCAGAAAACTGTGTCTTGATATTTAGTTATTAAAAACTGACATATTTCTTCTTTCAAGTCCCAGAATTGTTTAAGATCCTTGGAGCAGGATAGCCAAAGTACCTCGGTATAGTAGGACAAACCGGAGTATTCGCTTTCTAATTCACTTAAGAAAGCAGAGAACTGTCGCTGATTTAAGCCTCAAGATCTTATGAAATTAATACTTTTTTTGATAGATGTCAACACATTTGCCATGTTTATTACCTTCGTACATAATACTTCTTGATGTATAATGCAATGCGTATGATGAATCTTGGATCCGTCATAAATTTCACTTTGTTTTTTTCACAGTAATGCCACGAAACCGTTGGTTTTTCCGTCATTGAAGGAGCTCCATCTGTAGCTACAGAAGTTATTTTTGACAGAGGTAGATTGTATTTTTGCAGAAGTTCACAATTAAATATATATTGTCCTGTAGTAGTGCCACGCATTGGTACTAGTTCCAATAATTCCTCAAAAATGTTGAAATCCGTGTCGCAAGCACGAAGAAAACCAGCTAATTGAGCTACGCCCCCAATGTCCATACTCTCGTCACAGGCAATGGAAAAAGCTTCAAAACTAGATGATTTTGCTTTGATCTGATCACTTAGATTGCCGGCCAAAACAGTAACTCTTTCCGCAACTGTATTTCGAGACAAAGAGATTACTTGAAAAGCCTTCACACTTCCAGGACAAACTATTTATGCAGCTTTAATTAGACATTCCTTGATGAAATCACCTTCGGTAAAAGGTTTCGAGTGTTTAGCTATCAACTCCGACAAGACGTAGCTTGCATGCACTCCCGCTTCATTTTCTTGTGATACTTTAGTAAACATGAGCTGTTGTTTTTTCAGTCCCAACTTGAGCTTTTTCAACTTCTCTTGTCCCATTAATCCTTCGTAATTATCATATTTTGATTTATGTTGTTCATAGTGACGTTTAATGTTATATTACTTTGGTACACTAATAGCAGTATTACATATCATATCAAGCATTATTACTTATCTTTTACTTGGAAATTTTGATGTTCGTCAGCGATTTTTCGTTTAGTTTTACTTCCACTTGGTATCGATAAAGACATACTGAATACAAAGGGCTGGAATAAATGAGTAATCGTTAACACAAAATAATAAAACATTTTAATAAAAATCAATTTTTTTTCTTGAACATTAATTTACCAGACACAGAATAACTGCACAAATTAATAAACAAAACATAAATAAACCTATTTTTCTTGTTCTCCGAAAGTGAAATATTTCATGTTAGGTGCACCAAGCAAGTCAGTGCAAGACTAATGGCGTGGTAGGTATTATTATCGGCTGCTAAAATATTCGCTGCTAGTATTAGTGGGGGGGAAATGGTGATCCTGAGCGTAAGGTCACTACATAGATGCAACACGACTATAGTAATCAGTCATTGGCGAACGTTTAGGATTGCCAGGTGTCTAGTCCAAAAATACTGGACACAATACTGGACCCCCACGCCCCGCCGAATACATATAAAAAATACCCCCACACTCCCGAATACATATAAAAAATAACCCCACACTCCCGAATACATATAAAAAATACCTCCACACTCCCGCATACATATAAAAAATAACCCCACGACACCCGAAAACATATAAAAAATATCCCCACTCCCCCGAATACATTTAAAAAATAGCCCCACCTCCCCAATACATTTAAAAAATAGCTCCATCTCCCCAATACATATAAAAAATCTCGCACCTCCCCAATACATATAAAAAATACCCCCACCTCCCCCCATCATCATGATCTCATCTCCCCAGACTGGCCCCCATGCCCCATCATCATATTCCCCACCCCTGCCTCCCATCTTTATCTGCCCAGGCTGGCCCCCATGCCCCATCATCATATTCCCCACCCCATGATCATCTCGCCCCCCCCCCCCAAAAAAAATATTGTCCTTACCTTATTCCCAGGCTTCCAGGCAGAATGCAGTCTCACAGACGTCTTTGAAGCTATCTCTGCTGGGGTGTTGGCTCCGCCCCCACTGTCCTCCCACACAAGGCACGATTGCAGGATGACTGCACCCGGCCACCGTCCGACTCCAGCCCCAGCAGGCCAGCTTTTTCTTCCGGACAATACAAAAGAACGCTAGATGGCGCTCTACTACACCCAAATCAGTGATGTGAATAATATCAAAAATAGTGAACAATATATATAAACAAACAATGTGCAGTGAATGAACAAATAAATTAAATATGCAAAAAAAAACTTATCACTCGACCCCATTGAAAGACTGTTTCAAAAGTCTGGGAGATGCAATGTAGATGGAATTCCAGGGGAACGTCGTCGTATTTCCCAAAAAAGAAAAAAGAAGTGGATACATAAACCACACCTCCAGACTGGGTTACATTATAACTCTCACCTGGCACTTATGCTCATTTTCCTGCTGTGCTTGTGAGTAGGAATTTGGAAGCCTTTTTTATAATTTATCACATTGTTTAATAGTATTACACTATCCACATCTTTTTTCTTTTTTGGTAAATAGGACGACGCTCCCCTGGAATTCCATCCACACAGCTTTTCCTTCCGGCCGTGCTCGTCACCTCCATCACACCCGCGCTCGCCACCGCGCTTGCTACTCCCGCGGCCAAAGCTTTCAACCGCCGCCCATGCACTCGCCGACGCACATGCCCGCCGCACCGGCTGTGTGTGGGCCACCGCGGGCCGCGAGTTTCACATGCTTGCTTTGGAGTAATTACAATATACAGTACTTTGCATATTCAATTAACATATATCCCAGTTATCTAAGGTGTACTCTTTTTTGAGCACAGATGTCTTGCTGCATGTTGTTTGAAGGAAGGTAAATATAGCACTTGGTACTCTACTAAAATATGTCTCTCAGGTATAATCTAAGTAACACATCATTACATTCCTGCATTAACTATAAGAGAGCTCTGTGGATAGGTATTGTTAAAAGGAATACCTCTTTTCTATATCATTAGCACTAGAGTACATCACACTAATGAAGAGTCCTTTATGACTGAAAACAGCACTTAAAGCTGCAGTTCAAGCAATATCCTACATGTATGTTTTTTTTTTTTTTTCAACATTCTGTTTATTGTGTTTTTCAAAATAAAACATACAGTTGTCACATTGTCAAAGTAAAAAGCTTTCCGAGGGACAAACAACATTCATACCGACATGGGAGAGGGGAGACAGGAGGGTATGGGGATAGGAAGGGGGGGTGGGAGGGAGAGGGAGGGGGGGGCAGAGGAATCCTTTCTGATGTACGATATTCTCCGCTCCTGGTCCGTAGATCAAGTGTCACGCCCAACTGTTTCGACGAGGCACCGGGTAGTGAATAGGGGGGGTAGTGGATCTATGGTAGCGTCCTCCCGTGGCGGGCATACTGTCTCCCTCGTGTGTGGCTAATTGCAGCTTCTGCTCGCCATCCAAGGAGAACTTACTTGCTGCTATTAAAGCCAGATGGAGGCATTGCTCACCCCTGGGATGTCTGTCTGTGCCAGCCAATTTTTTTTTTTTTTTTAATAAATCAGTTGTGTATTATAAGAAAATACTTGTAGCATAGCATTTATATATATATATATATATATATATATATATATATATATATATATATATATATATATATATATATATATATATATAAAAGACATTGTAATGTTTCTAATGTATGAAGCATTTTTGTTTCTTTAGATACCATTTCCAAAGTCACTGCCCCTTCCCCTTCTGATAGGCTCTGGCTCTTGAGCCCTGCCCTCTCTCTAGCAGTGCTCTAATTGAATCTAGTAACTGCCCAGTCACTTGATATTACTGGACTACATTGCCCACAATGCTGTGCAAAAACTGAATTAAATAACCCAGAGCAAGCAATCGATTACAGGAGAACGGATCGATCTTTAACTTAGTTAATCACTTGCCAGTGTGCAGACTGTATTGATGCACAGATTGAATGCATTTTTTGAAACAGCAGCTTGAACTGCAGCTTTAACACTGTGTTTTTGAGCTTTGAAGATACACGTTACCACTTAACGAGGAGTTGACTTAAGTCAGTAAGGGAACTCTGTGGTCCTGGTCCTAAGTATATGTTTTTTCCCAAAAATGTATATATAAATGAAAATATACATCTGTACACCAGAACTATATTTATGGCAGATATCAGATAAAGTTACATTTTAAAACCCAATTAGAAATAATTAATAGGGAATTTGCAAATCTGTTTTAAATAATGAAATACTATTTTTGATCCGTTGAATACAGAATCAAAAATCAAAGCATGAATGAATTATTATTTTTAGAACTGAAAGCAATCCTTTTATCTGAGTATGATTTAAGATCCAGCATGTTTGATCTAATTAAGATTTATGTTACAGTATTATTAAACATTAATACTACACCGAAAAATTGATCAATTAGACATTTTCTGAATATACTAAAAGAAAAGATCATAGTTACTCTTGAAAAAACCTTACAATTTAATTTTCACATGCCATTAAAGGTATGTGTAATACATTAAACCGACCAAGTTTTAGCGTCACCTCTAGACTAGAAATTAATAATGCAAACCATTTATGCAAATAGTTTTATATCTAGTGGCTTATTAAAGTTTATGAAGCAGGAGCAACAGTTTATGATATAGACCACTTATTCCTGGTAATCTAGTTTCTTGATTGTTGAATATCAATTAAAGGTATTACATTCTAATGTATTTTGTAAATATTAATGTGCACATTATAGAAAACACATTTAACCTCGCTTGAATATATCTGTAAGACTATAAAAAATATTTTTCTCCCAGCATTTAGTTTTTCTTTTTTCTCTGTCTGTATATTTATGTATTGCTAATATATGGACCCCTGAATCAAAAGCCGCAGCAAAAAAATGCTTATAATTCTTATGTTGGTTTATTTAAAAATTCAGTAGTAAAAGCTACCGAAGTCAACTGTAGTTGCAATTTTTTTCATAAAGGTTTGGATTATTATTGAACCCTCTATATGCTTTGTTGTTCCAATGGGAAACTCTGACATTTTGTCTTTGGCATTATCAGTCATTTTTATGTAGTTTTTACTGTATTTTCTAGCATACCAGAAGATAAACAGAACAATAAAGCCATCAGTTCATTACAGGTAAAAACGATGTTAAATATAAAACATTTTTGGCATAACCTTTTAAACCAAAGTTAACTGTCAGATTAAAATGTTGATACAGATGGGGAGTTTATCGTTGCTATGCCTGCATACCAAGATAGAAAAAAATTAAATCAAGGGAAAAATAAGTATTTTAGTTTTCAAGTGCAAATCCTTTTTAAAGTTTTATAAAACATTAATTAAAGTGGCCCTGTACTTGAGGATAATCTGATCCAGTGCAGTTTATGAGGCAATATAAAACAGAAAATAGAACCTGAAGACAAGATGATTGCAAGCTTCCTAAATAAGGCCCTTTTAGGAATACTCTAAAAAATCTACATGTCACTACCTTTTGTGCCCGGCTTCGCCCGGGGAATGTAATATTGAATACATCTCCCCTCGCCCCCCACCCACCCCCCGCTGCAGGCACATATCCCTGGACAGCTCCACCCACCTCCCCCTTCTGCTGAATGTAGCGCGGGGTGAGATTTGTCTCTGTCTGTGTGTGTGTTTATATGTGTGTGTGTCTGTCTCTGTGTGTGTGTGTGTCTTCCCCGCTTGCTGGAACATGTCTTTGCTCCCCCTCCCCCCTGCTGGCAGCATTTCTCCCCGCGCTGCTTTGGCATGTCCCCTCGCTGCCGGCTCATCTCCCCGCCCCCCCCCATTGGTACATCTCCCCCCGCTGCCGGCAAATATTCCCCCCCCCCCATTGGTACATCTCCTCCCTGCTGCTGGCACATGCCCCCCCGCCCCACTGGTACATCTCCCCCTGCTAGCTGGCACATCTCCCCTTGCTAGCTGGCACATCTCCCCTTGCTAGCTGGCACATCTCTCCCTGCTAGCTGGCACATCCTCCCCCTCCACCCCGCTGACACATCTCTCCCGCACATCTCACTGCTGCGACACACTTTATTCGAGCAAATACCCAGTATGTACCTGGCAGATACCTGGAATGCGCCGCTCCTCACCTCAAACAAGCCCCATTGCGTTTGCCTTCCCAGCCATGGTTCATGCCTGGCTGACGGGCGGCTGATCTGTTAAATGATAATGATTAGGATTTAATAGGCTGCAATGCTTCGCGTGTCTACCAGATGGCATAAATTCATGAATTGTAATGCAGTATATATATATATACTGTGCAGTATTGTAACCAGCAGGAATAAAATGCTTCAATCCCTGCCTGGAAAATAACGCAATGCACTCGGGCTGAAAACAGTCACAAACCTCAATACACCCGAGTATACCCGAATTCGTGGGACTAGCCGAGCTCGAATAAAGTGTGTCACCAGTGTCACATCACACACAGAGACACAGAGACACACAGCCCCGATCCAGGCAAGGACACGCCCCCTCTCTTAGTAGCCACGCCCCCCATCCTCTGCTCCTGCTCTAACAGATTTGCTGGACAGCTGAGGGAAACTTAGAATGTCCATAATATGTGAGGTGAGTAACATTGGAAGCTCAAAATAGTTCAGTTGACCTACAAATCCACAGCAGAATGTACAGTGAAAGTTTTGTTGTGCTACGTGGTGCCGTTTCTGGGATTTTTATGCTTCGGACATACAAACAAACAAACAGACGGAATCCAATTTAGAATTATAGTATAGATATTCAAACCTGACAAGATTCACTTTATGGCAGCTTTTAGATAACCTTTCAAAACTATGCAACACCCACAAGAGCATACTGTAGCTAGAATTTGTGACTCCTAAAGTTTGAGAAAAAGTCCAATATTATCAAAATAAATAATTTTGCTTTTTTAAGTTGCAATCTAAAAGCTTCTGTGACTTTTTACCACTTTTTTCAATGTCAGTGGTGTTAAAACTCGGTATTGTGTTTCACTCGGTATTGTGTTTCCTTCTAAGCATCTAAGCTATCTGTGTGCACGCAGCTACGCGATGCATCAACCGCGGAGGTGCACTCCAGCAGTATCACCACAGTACACTCTCTCTGGCGGCGCACCCACTCTGTGTCGCAATCCTCGTGCACATGCATGCAGCGCGGCAACGAACACTACCAGCATCAGCTGTGTTACACCTGTAGCCAATCCAGCACTACCCTATTGGCTGGTGGCTTATGTGTGAGGTCTGGTTCCTGATTGGTGCTTTCCCCTTTAAATGCCGTCCTGTTTCACTTTCACTTGGCTGGGCATAAACTACTGTTTATGTGTTGTGCTTGCTGCATCCTGGATCTTGCCTGTTTCTGTGTAACAGGGGACTTATCCCTGTTCAGGTAATGTGCCTCTAATCCAGCAGTGTGGTGGTTAACTGCTGGTAGTCAATTAACAAAACACCACCTGCCTGATTAGATGGCTTAGAAAGCCTGTCTTTTCAAACAGGAAGTGAGAACTCCTTAGCTGTGACTGAGAGCTGAACTTGGGAGAGAGAGCAGAGATTGTCTTTGACTCTCACAACAGTCTTGAGCCCTGCCAGAAGAAATAGCAGAGCTGCTTACAAGACACCGGAAAAACTTCTAAACCTGTATGCTGACCAACCCTGGAGACAAGGGATCTGAAGCAGGAACAGTGAAGATTTTCCCTCCAAACCACAAGGAACAGATAAGACTTTCATTCTTAAAAGACTGCTTATATCTGCTTATTGCATGCTATGTGTTTGGGGCTGCGAGAACTGCTTGACTAAGGGAGATGTGAATTATTGCATAGTGTTTCACTAGAAATACTCCCAAGTGAATAGAAGCTTTGTTCCCCCCCCCCCCCCCCCTGTGTTTGGATAAATTTCCTGATGAAAAGGAAAAGGCACAATAAAGCCTTATTATAATTTCAGATTATAAACAACTCCAAGTGTGTACCTCTGTGAACGTCCATCTACATTTGGTGTCAGAAGTGGGATAAGAGGTGTCTTTGTAGTTAAAAAGGACCGGAGTTTTTATGTGAAATTTTTTGTTATGCTTTTTGCCTACAAACAGTCTAAACAACTTGAAAAAAAAAACTTCTCATCCAGAAGAGGCAGAGTTAAAGGGGTACACACCACTGAAACTTACACTGCACTGAGACTTACAAAAACAACGGATGGACTCTTTTCCCCAATCCCAAGAGACTGCTGAAGCAGGTAAACCTTTAATTGCCTATCACAAAGTGTAATACGGTCATTGAAATAGGGCTTTTGCCTTCCAGCCATAGTCAGGGTTCAAGAAGTAAGTCTGCCCTTGAAAAGGGATAGGTGTTTGTTGTTTTCAAAAGTTTCGCTGAAGCAGTGAATACAGATGGTGACCCACGAGTGGTACTGATTTTGCAGATAAAGGTTGCCACACCGCATAGGACTACCAGCTGTGAATGGAGTATATGCAGAAAAGTGTGAAAATTGATGCAAGACTGTGCTGAAGCAGGGGAATTTTTAGCAAACAAATGCTGAGTGTAAAATTGCGCTATAAAGGAAAAATGTTTTTCAACGCCAATTGCTGAGTGTTGAGTCACCCTGCAGGGAATGAAAGAAATAGTCCACTGCAAAGAATGGTTTTTTTCTGCAAGTAAAAAAGTATGCCTATTATCTTGGGAGCAAAACAGACACCCAAAGAGTGAAGTGTGAATGCCATAATACCCAAAGATGAGACTGAAAATTACTGAACTCATGCAGAAAACCAAATTCTGTTGCTGAAGCGGAGGGATTCCTCCCAGCAAGTAAATGGTGTATAGCAAATAGACTTTTTTTTTACCTAGCCCCTGCATAACTTGTATACCTGATAAAAGAAAATGCATGCACAGTACTGCTGATATTGAAAAAAAAAAAAAAATATCCAAGGTAGAAAAGTCTACAGAGATGCCAGTGAGAGCTACGACCTCTACAAGCAAAATATGCCCATCTGTACGACTACCACAATTGGGGGTTCTAGCAAATACAGTGGCAACAGCTTCAATAGCGCCTCCTGAGGTCAGGAAGAAAATTACACCTGATAGCCTAAAAATGGAGGTCAAGATGCAGCGTTCCTGTAATGAACCCTACCCCACGGAAGAGTGGCCCTTCCAGTCCAATAAAGAGGAAGACATCTCTTACGGGGAACCCGAACCGAGTCACACCCACAAAACACCCCAAGAATGGTGGGGGTGCCTGAACTCGGCACGAACAGAAAAGACCGCTCCCTTTGATGACGAATATGATCAGCAGGAGACAGAGCGGGAGCAGTGGATCACCGAATATTTCTGTCAGCTAAAGCAGCTGCAAGAAAAGCCTTGCGTATATAATGAAGCTGCTAAAACTTTAAATGAAGATGGAGATCCCAGTATCCCTGAAGGGACGGTGTCATCCAAATCAAAAAGGAAGAAAAAGAAAAGCAGTTCTTCACTTACCGTGGAAGGAACAGACACGTCCGCAGATCCTGGGGAGGAAAAGGGGGATCGAGTTGCTCTGCAGCCTAGAGAAAATGGAGAATTCGTCCCACGGTTAACCGAATATCCAGAGGGCCCAAGGCAGAAGTTGTGTACCCCAAAGAAGTGTCTGTCCGGTGCCAACAGTGAGGAACCCTCAACTAGTCATCCCAGGGAAGCGGAGCCGGAACCAGTGAGTGACGATCCCTTGACCAGCCCTGAAGACACCCTGAAAATTGCCAGGCATGACTGTGATCTGCTCTGTGAAGAATTAGGAAGAGAGAGAAAAAATAATGCTGAGCTACAGAAGACTGTGCTCGCAATTTATTCTGCGGCCAAGACCGAATTGGAGGATCTCAAGACTGAACTAGATACTGCAAAGGCTACTATCTCCGCCATGGATGAAAAGCAGAGCCAATCTGTTAAAATGGTGGCTACGCTAAAGCGGAAGTATGAGGAGGCACTGAAGCAGATGACAGTCTTCCAGCAAGAGGGTCACACTCTTCGTATAGAGCTTGATGCCTCATATCATGAGACCAACAGCTGCCGCACAGACCTGGAAGTTTCCAGAAAGGAACTACACAGTCTCACTGAGGAGCTGGACATTGCTAAAGAAACTATTGGTAATCTTGGTACAGTTCTCAAAGTCTCTCAGAAGGAGCTTCAGACCCTCAACCTAGAGAAGGAAGTCTCATGCCAGGAGATTGTCTTTCTCAAGGCAGGTGTGCGTAAATGGAAGGAGGACTGCAAAGAAGCCCTGAAGAATACAGAGACTGAAAAAAGAGAAAATTCAAGATTAAAAAGAGAAAACTTAAAACTGAAAGAAGAAAATTTAGAAGTCAAGGAAAAGTTTGAAGCAGAGCACCGACTGCAGAACCAACTGCAAGGTCTGCGTACAGACCTCCAGTATGTTGAGGAGAAGCAGCAAACGCTGCAGGAAGAAAAGCTACAGGCTGCTAAAGAAATTCAAGTGCTGCAGGAACGTCTGAAGACCCAGTATGTCCCCGCAAAGCAGCATGAGAAACTGAAGGCTACCCTGAGCATCATCAAAGCAACGCTAAAAGCCAAGTTTAGAACCCAGGTAACGCGGCACAAAAGGGAGCACAAGAAGGTCCAGAAACTGAAACAAGTAACTGTGGCCCAAGCAAAGAAGTTCATAGTGCGCCACAAGGCAACAAAAATTACAGAGCTCCAGAATATGAAGGAGACTCTGATACAGACTCACAGAAAGCACCAGTATCCCACAGTAACTAATGCCCGTGAGGACAAGGGTACAGTGAGAGTTGGGGACTCCATGCAACTTCAAAACAAAATTACGAAGTTTGAGCCACATAAGAAAGCAGTAGCCAAACCTACAGCTGCCCAACAGGCAACAAACAGAGGTTGAGTGCAGAATCAAAACCAGAAGAGTCCTTAGCTGAGGAAGCTGAAAAAATAGGACGTTCTCTGGAAAAGGAGGTGGAGGTGCAACTCTGTCCCAAAGAAGCTGAACTTGCGACTCCGTGGTGTGGAGAAACTGCAGAAAGACCGCTTAAAGAGCAGAAAACTCTAAGGGCTAGTCCTAACGTCCCTACAACTGTTGCCATACACTTTGTCTACAAAAAGAGGAATGCCCGATGCAACAGAAATCTTATGACCGCGCACGAGATAAAAAGACTTTACGTGGAAAAAGTCCTCCTCGAGCGACTTCGGGAGGAGACAAAAATAAACTGGAGAAAGGGCTCCAATCCCAGCGGGACAGAGGGTTCTCTTCCTCCATCCACTCTCATTCAAGTCACAGAAAGAACTCGAATGAGATTGGAAGGATGGGCTTTGGCTGTTGTAAGCCCGAGCTTCCCACAAACAGGGGAGGTATGTAACAGGGGACTTATCCCTGTTCAGGTAATGTGCCTCTAATCCAGCAGTGTGGTGGTTAACTGCTGGTAGTCAATTAACAAAACACCACCTGCCTGATTAGATGGCTTAGAAAGCCTGTCTTTTCAAACAGGAAGTGAGAACTCCATAGCTGTGACTGAGAGCTGAACTTGGGAGAGAGAGCAGAGATTGTCTTTGACTCTCACAACAGTCTTGAGCCCTGCCAGAAGAAACAGCAGAGCTGCTTACAAGACACAGGAAAAACTTCTAAACCTGTATGCTGACCAACCCTGGAGACAAGGGAGCTGAAGCAGAAACAGTGAAGATTTTCCCTCCAAACCACAAGGAACAGATAAGACTTTCATTCTTAAAAGACTGCTTATATCTGCTTATTGCATGCTATGTGTTTATCGGCTGCGAGAACTGCTTGACTAAGGGAGATGTGAATTATTGCATAGTGTTTCACTAGAAGTACTCCCAAGTGAATAGAAGCTTTGTTCCCCCCCCCTGTGTTTGGATAAATTTCCTGATGAAAAGGAAAAGGCACAATAAAGCCTTATTATAATTTCACATTATAAACGACTCCAAGTGTGTACCTCTGTGAACGTCCGTCTACACTGTGCCTTGCCTGACTCATGTTGTGACCCCTGCTCGTACCTAGACCTCTCTCTTCTATACCCCTGGACTTTTTATTGGGCACAGGGGACACAGGAACCTACCAGAGACTGACATGAAGGGCCACCTGCTTTAAGGTATCTCTTGAGACTTTGGGGAATAGGGTGGTAATGGGAGTATCCCTCCAGCCCTGGAGAAAGGGACTGGGGAAATAAGTTAGCCCTTAAACATGGACAGGCGTTTGTTGTTTTCATATGTTTTGCTGTGTAAAAAAGGGACAGGCGCAATAAATACTTATTTTAATTTCATCTTAAAAATGGTCTCCATTGCATACCTCTGCACACATCTCTTACATATGGTGTCAGAAGTAGGATGAGAGGTGGCCCTTGAAGTTCAAAGTGGCCCCGGAGACTGCCTGTGAAAATGGTTGTGCTTTTCCCTGAATAGTTCCTGCAAACAGTCTGAGCAACAAAACCAAAGAAACACATCCAGGCAGCAAAACTGCAGTGCCTGTGAAAAATGTTGTGCTTATTTTCCTGCATATAGTTCCTGCAAACAGCCTGAGCAACAAAGCAAAGAATCACATGCAGCAGGGACCAGAATTAAAGGGATACACATCCATGCAGGAAATCTACACTGCACTGAAGAAAGCCACAAAATCGCAGATGGACTCTTTTCCCCAATCCCCAGAGAGAGACTGCTGAAGCAGGTAAACCTTACTTGCCTATCACAATGATGTGTAATACAGTATGGTTGTTGATAAAGGGGCTTTGCCTTCCAGCAGTAGTCAGGGTTCAAGAAGTGAGTTAGCGCTCCAGTGGAGTTAGGCTTTGTTTTCTATAAAAAAAAAATATGCGCGGAGCAGTGAATACAGACAGTGACCCACAAACGGTACTTATTTTGGAAGTAAAGGCTGCCACACTGCATAGGACTAACAGCTGTGAATGGACTATATGCAGAAAAGTGTGAAAATTGATGCAAGACTGTGCTGAATCAGGGAAACGTTTACAGACGGTGACCGACGCAAGGTACTGATTCTGGGAATTTAAAATGGCCGCCCAGTTGCAGTCAAATACAGACTCTGCAAAAATGGGGAAGAAAATGTGTTCCTGGGTTTAAAGAACCCCACCACACATAGCAGTGTCCCTTCAGGCCTTATTCAGACGATGAGAGTGAATGCATGCACAGTACTGCTAATATTGTAAAACTTACCCAAGGGAAGAAAAAGTCTACAGAGATGCCTGTGAGAGCTACAAGCAAAATATGCACACCTGTACGACTACCACAATTTGGGGTTCTAGCAAATACAGTGATTACAGATGCAATAGCGCCTCCTGAGGTCAGGAATAAAAATACACCTGATAAACCCAAAATGGAGGACAAGATGCGGCGTTCCTGTAATGAACCCTACCCCACAGAAGAGTGGCCCCTCCAATCCAATAAGGAGGAAGACATCTCTTACGGGGAACCCGAACTGAATCACACCCACAGAACACCCCAGGAATGGTGGGGGTGCCTTAACTCGGTACGAACCGAAAAGACCGCTCTCTATGATGACGAATGTGATCGGCAGGAGGAAGAGCGGGAACAGCAGATCGCTGAATATTTACGCCACCTAACGCAACTGCAAGGAAAACATGGCGGATACAGTGTAGCTGCTGAAATTTCAAATAAAGACGGAGACCCCAATAACCCTGATGGGACGGAGTCGTAAAAAACAAAAAGGCGTAAAAAGAAAAAGAAAAAGAAAAAAGGGTCTTCACTTACCGTGGAAAGAACAGACACATCTGCAGATCCCGCGGAGTAAAATGGGGTCCGAGATGCCCTGCAGCCTAGAAAAAATGGAGAATTCGTCCCGCGGATGACCGAATATCCAGAGGGCCCAAAGCAGAAGTTGTGTACTCCAAAGAAGTGTCTGTCCGGTGCTGGTAGTGAGAAACCCTCAACCAACCATACCAGGGAAACGGAGCCGGAACCAGTGAGTGACGATCCCTTGACCAGCCCTGAAGATGCCCTGAAAATTGCCAGGCGTGACTGTGATCTGCTCCGGGAACAATTGAAACTGGAGAGGGAAGATAATGCTGAGCTGCAGAAGACTGTTCTCACACTGTATTCTGAATCCGGGACCGACTTGGAGGATCTAAGGACAGATCTAGATATAGCAAAAGTTACTATTACCACCATGGATGAAAAACAGAGCAAATCTGATAGACTGATTGCTAATCTGAAGCAGAAATATGAGGAGGCACTGAAGGAGATTACAGCAAGAAATTCGCAAGTGCCATAGAGAGGTGGAAGTCTCTCAGAATGAGGTTCACACTCTCCGCATAGAACTGAATGCCTCACACCAGGAGGTCAACAGTCTCCGGACAGAGGTGGACATATCCCAGAAAGAGGTTCATAATCTCCGCACAGCACTGGATGCCTCACACCACGAGATCGGCAGCTGCCGGACAAAACTGGAAGTCGCCAAAAAGGAACTTCACAGTCTTGCAGAGAAGCTGGACAATTCTTAAAAAACTATTGTCAATCTTAATATAGATCTCAAAGTCTCTCAGAAGGAGCTTCAGACCCTCAACCTAGAGATGGAAGTCTCACGCCAGGAGACAGTCGGTCTCCAAGCAGAGGTGCGAAAATGGAAGACGGACTACAAGGAGGCCCTGAATATTACAGAAACTGGAAAATGAGAAAATGTAAGATTAAAAAAAGAAAATTCTGAGTTGACAGACCACGTCTATGGAAAGAATGAAAAGCTCCACGAGTTGAAAAAAATAAAGAAACTTCTGGAAGGTGAAAAGGTTGAAGCAGAGCACCGACTGCAGAACCAACTACAAGGTCTGCATACACACCTTCAGAATACAGAGGAGAAGCAGCGAACTCTGCAGGAAGAAAATCTGCAGGCTGCTAAAGAGTTAAAAACGCTGCAGGAACGTCTGAATACCCTGTGTGTCCCCACAGAGCAGTATGAGGAGCTAAAGGCCACGCTGCATGTCACCAGAGCATTGTTGGAGGCGGAGCTTCGATACCAGGTGAATCTGTATGAGAGGGAGCAGGAGAAGGCCCAGAAACTGGAGCAAGAGCTGGAGAGACAGAGAGTCTGTTCCTTGAGTCAGTACACCAAGGAGAAAACAGACGCAGCGGCAACCTTGACGACAAACATTACAGAGCTCCAGAATATGAAGGAGACACTGATACAAACTCAGAGAAAGCAAAGTGCGCAGATAAATTCCCTGAGAACAGACTTGCAAGACGCACTCAAAAAACAGGGATCTCTCGCAGATGAGATGACAGTACTACAAGGACAAATATTGACCCTGACCAAGCGTCGGTATCCCACAGCCACAAAAAAACAAAGGAAAAAGGATACAGTGAGAGCTGAGAACACCGCTCATCTGAAAAACAAGGTTGCAAAGTCTAAACCACCTAAGCAAGCACTAGCAAAACCTTCAGCTGACCACCAGGCAAAACAGAAAGGTATACGTGCAGAATCAAAAGCAGAAGAATCCTTAGTGGATGAAGCTGAAAAGATGGGACATTCTCTGGAGGTGGAATTGCAACTCAATCCCAAAGAATCTGAACTGGCAACACCATGGAGTGGAAAGAGTGCAGAAGGACAGCTTCAAGAGCGGAAAACTCAAAGGGTTACTCTCAAACGCTCTGCAACTGTCGCCATACAATCTGCCTACAAAAAGAGGAGCACCCGACGCAAGGGAAATCTCATGCCCGCGCACTCGGTAAAATGACTTTACTTGGAAAAAGTTCTCCTCGAGCGACTGAGGAGTGCTGATCTCAAGCAACTTCAGGAGGAGACACGAATAAACTGGAGAAAGGGCTCCAATCCCAGCGGGACTGAGGGTTCTCTTCCTCCATCCACTCTCATTCAAGTCACAGAGATATCTAGAATGAGAGTGGAAGGATGGGCTTCAGCCATGGTAAGCCCGAGCTTCCCACAAACAGGGGAGGTGTGTAACAGTGTCTTATCCCTGTTAATAATCTTGCCTCTAATCTAGCAGTGTGCTGGTTAATTGCACATCTGCAATCAACTCCACCTGCTGATTAGAGCTCCCTCAGAGCTCTGTGAAATAGTGTCATGTGAGACACAGGAAGAGGATTTTCCTGAGCTGACATTTGGAACTGACACAGGAAAGCAGAGAAGCCTGCACACAGACTGTCTTGAGCACAAAGGGGTGCTGAGATCAAGACACCCAGAGACTTATATTCCTGGACACAGGGGACCCAGGATCCTACCAGAGACTGACATGAAGGGCCACCTGCTTTAAGGTATCTCTTGAGACTTTGGGGAATAGGGTGGTAATGGGAGTATCCCTCCAGCCCTGGAGAAAGGGACTGGGGAAATAATTTAGCCCTTAAACAGGGACAGGTGTTTGTTGTTTTCATATGTTTTGCTGTGTTAAAAGGGACAGGCGCAAAAAAGCCTTATTTTAATTTCACCTTAAAAACGGTCTCCATTGCATACCTCTTCACACATCTCTTACAGGCCCCCACTCTCTCCTCTCCTTGACCATGGCTTCGGATAATGACCATTCTTCTCTCTCCAACCCCGGATCACAGCAAATACCACGGATTCCCCGAACTCTATTACCCCGACCCGGCTTCACGACTCTAGCAACGCATTCCAGACCTGGCTCTGTGGTTGTAGGGCGGCGGTTATATACATCCTCACCTCAGCCCTGCGGTCTAGTCATGTTTGTGGTGAGCGCAGCGTGACAGCTTCATCAGGGGTTTCTTAAATAACAAGATTGCAAATCCACCGGAGCTGACGTTATCACTAATAATTATATACCGAATTAAGAAACATTGTCAGTTGTTGACAAAAGTTACATACTGTAGTTGTTGAAATGTGCAGATTAGGTAGCAATTTACACTTTTAGTTTAGTCAATTTACCCAGGTTTTAACACTAAACTGTTTTCTCTCCGTACTAGCCTTAAATATTTTTTTTTGGGGGGTGGGGCAGATATTGAGAGGCTTTACACGTCTATGATTTATATGACCCCTGAAACATCTTACTAAACCTAAGATGACTGTTTCAGCTACAAAATAGAGAGAGAGACATGACAATGGACCAACCAATCAAATACAGATCAAGCCTGTTTTACTGTCCCCAGAGCCACGCGATGAAAAGAAAAATGTTGCAGCTTCCTGCAGTGGGTCAGTTCTTCTGAATGGGTTGCCCCACGAAAAGATTTCCCAGGGTCAGGATTCCAAGAATTCCCCCGGCAGCAGGAACATTAAGTCTGGCTAAACCTGTATATTGATTGATCTCCTAGCTACAGTACCACAGAAAAAACAGATTGAACATACAGTATGCTCTCAAGTTCATTTATCTCAATGTGCCAATGTTTATTAAAGATATAGCAGATGTTATTCATATAAAATGTAAACAGATATACACAAACAATAAGAATGAAAAGCACACAGTTCATAGTACACTTTAATACAATAGTCAAGACAAATGATCACTCACAAGGTAAAAGATGGAATTGGGCAACACAAGACTAATGGCTGTATACATCAAGCTGCAGTAACCTAAAAATGCAGTATGATAGTAAAAAAAAGGTGTTACTTTTATAGTGCAATACATCAATGTTGCACCACCAAAAATAATGCACTTTTTAGGATCCATATTAAAAATATTGTATCATAAAAAAAAGTCTAATACTGCATTTGCTGTATTGGGATTAACGGTAGATATACTACAAATATGTTAAATCCTACTGAAGGCTGGCATTAGCCCTATCATTCCTGTGTAAATAATGGGCATTATATTGACTAGCTATCCATCCTGAAATAGATGGTAACATGTAACTTAAAACACATAACAGTGAATCTTAACCCCTTCGTAACCCATGTGGTCAACTAGTTATGTGTTTCCATAACTAGTTGACCACAAAGAGAACAAAGGGACTAATATAAACATAAAACACTACATACCTCCCTTGGCCACCTTAGTGGCAAGCAAATCATTGCCATGCACTAAGGTAACCAAGGTTTACCCTCTTGTCACCCCCTGGGAGGACTAACCACCCTTCCCGGGCATATACCCCCATCACCCATCCCCTTCCTTCCCCATCTACAGACTAATAGCAAATGGACCTTCAGGTATTAGCCAAATGTGGCTCATAGTACTTTTGGCCATTCACAAATAAAAAATTCACATGTATAAAAAAGTACAACACTTCATTAAAAAAACGTTTATATGGGGTTAACCCCATATGACAGAGACCCCCCACGATAAAGAAACCTGTAAGAACTGTCTCCGGGATAAAAGCAAAGTTACAAGGCACCCTGAAAAGGAAAAATCAATAGGACTTATTACTCACCTCGTGGTCCAGTCATGGCGCCTAATCCAGCGATGGAAGGTCCCCCAGCGTGAAACGCAGAAGGAGGTTGAGGAGAAGGCGGGAATCCCTCTTCAGGCGGGAAACAGGATCGAGTTGGAGGAGCGGCTTCAGAAGCGTCCGCCTCGCAGGTCAGCCCAATCCAAGATGGCGGAGGAGGAACACCGTCACCGGAAGAGGCGGGAGTAACGGCGGCCATCTTACGAGGGGCGGAATTGCCGCGGACAACACAGAGGGACGGCGCAGGGATGCCGTCACAGCCCCTGAGGAGATGGCCACGCGAGAGCAGGGACCACCGGCGCTCGGCCGTATCGGACGTCAGGAGAATCTGCACAGACGTCGCGAGTTGGCCCGTATACAACCCCATGAGCAGGGAGCGAGACTGAAATAGGGACATGGCGCGAACAGAGAGGAGGGGAGCAGTGGCAGACTGCGCCTTCCAATATAGTGAGAGTGGAGGGGGCTAAGAGGACTAGGCATATGGGGCTGATAGATGGGTAGGGGATAGGATAGGAAGGGGCGGAAAGGCAAAAGAGTAAGAGTAGAAGCTGTGGAAGTATTAAGATGGAAGGGGGAAGTGATCAGTAGTGACGAATAAGGACAAGAAAGGTGAAAGCAGGTTGCGTGAAAAGAAGGGGGACGTGTATACAGAGCAAGGCAAGAGTAAGATAGGAGATGGGAGAGATGCGGAGGGAGCGAAGAAGCGGAGGTAGTAAGTGAGAAGGGCTAGTAAGTAAAAAGAGAAAGGACATTACAGAAAGTATAGTAAGTAGACGGATGAGGTAAGTTAAAGAAGGAAGGGGAGCGCAAGGGAACACAGAGAGAAAGAGCCCACAGATGACAGACGGAAGGATAAAAATAGCCGGGGAAATAAAGCGACGAAGGGGGAGGTAGGAAGAGAAGAGGTGCAGGCACTGGAGACCTTTCCCAGGCAAGGATGTTGTTAAAAAGAGGGAGGTAGCGCAATCCCATTCCGAAGGCCACGAAAGCAGGGGAAGAGGGAGCTATGGTAGCTGAATAGTGATAGGTAGCCCCAATAGATATGGAAATAGGGGAGAAAAGCAGTGCCCGAGAACAGGGGCAGGATGCCGCTAAGGGGTCGTGTTAAAGTTAAAGTTCTAGTTGAGGTTACACGTTCTGTCTATAGCTTCTATCAGCTAACCGGAGAGGGGCGGGGGGTTATAACCCGGCTTCGACCTCCGCATGTACTCCAGGTCGGGACTAGCCAGACTTAGGCTTGTGGTTACCGACGAAGTCCCTTGGGAGGGGGAGGCGGCATGGGAAGGGGAGGGATGCCAAGAGAGAGGGCGGACGAGCTCCCCCGCCGTTTACCCAAGGGCTAGGATCGCAGGACTACGGTACTGGTACCCAAGTCATGTGACCATTGTTCTAATATTTGTCTTGTTATGTGTGTATATGTTCCCCTCCCCACCCCCCTTGTGTGTCAGCCCCCCTATCCCCTCAGCCACCGATACAGCTCCGTCGATACTGGAAGGGAGAATGCCAGCTGAAGGCCGGAGACGGAATCGGCAGCGCAAAGAACCCACCGGAGACAGCGGCCGTTACACAGCTTACCCACAATATACAGCTCAGATGAGTAATGATTTCACAATGGTTTCCCATAATGTGAAGGGATTTAATAGTCCTACTAAACGGAGAATTGCTTTCAGGGATTACAATCGGCGGAAAGACGACATTGTCTTCCTACAAGAAACGCATTTTTCCCGTCTAAACCACCCAAAGTTCCTTGATAAAAGTTATAGAACATATTATCTTGCATCCGCAGATGTCAAAAAAAGAGGGGTGGCAATTATTATACATAATAGGCTCGCCTTTACCATAGAGAAACAACATGCTGATGTACAGGGTAGATTTCTGATCTTGACGGGCACTATACAAGGCCAGCAAATCACATTAGCAACCATCTACGCCCCTTGTGAACAGGACTCTGTTTTTTTTGAGCAATTTTTTGCTAAACTGTATAAATTGGCTGAGGGCAGTATATTCCTTGCGGGAGATTTAAATCGAACACTGGACCCTGACTTGGACAGATGCACCCAATCTAACGCAGCCCACAGACAGAACTTACTAACAATACATGACGGCCTCCAGGTTTGCCAGCTGATAGATATGTGGCGGGAACAACACCCAACTACCAGGGAATACACTTTTTACTTGCACCCCCATGACAGATATAGCCGCATAGACTACTTCCTAGTATCAAACAGAGTGGTTCCAGTGGTGGGCCATACAGAGATCCACGAGATCTCGTGGTCCGACCACGCACCTATTGAGCTGAGGTGCACACTGATCGGGCTGGACAGACCCGGAGCAAACTGGAAGCTCAACGAGCTTCTTCTCAAAGCCCCCGCTACCGAAAGGGCGATACGAGACCGGCTACAAGACTTCTTTAGTGAAAACATAGGAAGCGTACAATCGCAAGCCACACTCTGGGAAGCCCATAAGGCTACTCTCAGAGGATTTCTCATGAATATAGCTGGTAAGCGGAAGCGGGAGAAAACACTTAAAATAAAGGAGCTGCAGGCGAAACTAACACTCCTCACTGCACAGCATTCCGCGGATAAGAACCAGCACACGTGGCAGAAATTAATAGATACAAAGGCGGCCCTTAATCTGATGTTATCATCCCAGGCCGAGAGGGAGTTGACCTGGTCCAAGCGCAGATTTTATGAAAAAGCCAACAAGCCAGATACCTTACTAGCCAATAAGCTCTGAAACAAGCTTCCAAATTTTAGGATAGCGGCAATTAAAACGCAGCGGGGTGACCTTACCTCCGATCCAAGACAAATAGTGGAACCTTTCCGACAATACTATGCTAAACTATACGATGGAGATAAGGTCACCCACAACCAAAAAACATCAGCTACATTACGGCGGTTTCTAGCTGAGGCACGACTCCCGACCCTGGGCAGGGTCGAAAGGACGGCCCTACAGGGTGATTTCACCCTGGAAGAGATAACGGAGGTAATCAAGTCCCTCAAACCAGCTAAAGCTCCAGGCCCTGATGGATACTCCAATTTGTACTATAAAAAATTCTGTACACTACCGACACGTTTAATCCGAGCAGGGCTAGTTCCGCAAGCCGGGGGATGCCCCGGCTTGCTAGCCCCACTCCCTCGGCGTGCCGCGCGTCACCGATGCGCGGTCACGCGTCATCGGGTGTCAGCGCCCCCTGCACGCGCGTCCAGGGCTCCCCGAGGGAGCCCTGGTGTCCCGCGATGTGGGGGACGGCGGCAGGGGGTTCCGGGGGACCCGGAGGACCCGGCAGCGGAAGGGAGAGCGCCCCGATCGGAGGGCGCTCTTCCGCTGCTTTGGCGCGCGCCCGGCACCCTCCGGCGCGCGCCAGGTTACTGCTGCGGCCGAGAACAGGCAAATGCTCGAATAAACTCGGCCGCAGCAGTAAAACATTAGCCCCACATCTACTGAAATTATTCAATGGGATTCTGGAGGGAGAACCCTTTCCGACCCAGATGCTCCAGGCGTCTATCTCAGTGATCCACAAACCCGGTAAGGACCCGGCAGACTGCAAGAGCTACCGGCCAATCTCCCTGATCAATTCGGACCCAAATTTTTTTTCCAAACTGATAGCAAACATGGTGGGTAGTGTCCTTCCGGGCTTGATCCACCCGGATCAAGTGGGATTTATCGCAGGCAGACAGGCAGCAGATAACACCAGGCGGATAATTGACCTGATAGATTTGGCGAAAAAGAAAAGCATACCGTCGATGGTGTTGAGCCTGGACGCCGAAAAAGCATTCGATCGTATTGATTGGTCCTACTTAAGAGAGACGCTTGGGGTGTTTGGGTTCGGGGGCCGCCTCCTTGAGGCAATAATGGCACTCTACGCAGGACCCACAGCTAGGGTAAGACATCAGGGTTTCCCTTCAGAACTATTCAATATACGCAGTGGGACCCTTCAGGGTTGCCCGCTGTCCCCATTACTTTTTGCTCTCTGCATTGAACCCCTCGCAGCTCATATTAGACTAAGTCCCGATATAACAGGAATCCAACTGGGAGAGCAACATCACAAGGCTGCGCTATATGCAGACGACGTGATCCTAACTATCTCTAAACCGTTGACGTCCCTGCCCAATGTCTTTGAGATCCTGGACACCTTTGGCATGGTCTCAGGGTTCAAAATTAACCAGGCGAAGTCAGAGGCGCTCAATATCAACTTGTCAAAATACACTGAAAAACTATTGGCTCTTAACTTTAATTTTCAATGGCAATCCTCCGCAATCAAATATTTAGGGGTATATATCACCAGGGATTACACTACCTTGTATAAGGCAAATTTCCCCAAAATGATGAAGAAGTTAAAGGACGATCTCAAGGTTTGGGCGGGTTATGGGATATCTTGGTTCGGCAGGATTAACAGCGTAAAGATGAACCTGTTGCCCAAGCTATTATATCTATTTCAAACCCTACCAATCCCACTAATTAAGTCGGAGATCTATGCCCTTCAAACTCACATCATACAATTTATTTGGAATAAAAAACGCCCCCGAATTGCAAAAAGTCTACTGACAAAACCAGTGACAAAAGGAGGATTATCGGTACCTTGCTTGATGGCATACTATAAAGCGGCACAATTGTCCCAAATCATCCTGTGGCATGCGGACCCCACAAATAGACGTTGGACAGAATTAGAGGGAGAATGTTGTGCGCCAATTGCACTTCAGAACCTGATCTGGCTACCAAAACGATGCAAAAAAGGCATTGGAACGCCGCTCTGCGCAGTGGCGAACTCCTTAGCGGTCTGGGAGACAGCTAAATTTAAAGCTAACTTAACCACCCCCCACACATTGATGACCCCCCTATGGGGCAACCCGGATTTTGCTCCGGGGCTGTTGAGCGATAAATTTGTAAAATGGACGCAGGCAGGGTACAACCGATTAAAGGACCTGGGGGGGAAGGGATCTATCAAGACGTTCGATTGGTTCAAAGAGGTATCAAATTTTCCAAATTCAGAATTATTTAGATTCCTCCAGGTCAGGGCATTTTATAACAAATTTCCTGTTCGTCCTGCACGAACTAATTTTAAACAGCTGTGTTCCAGACCAACGGACACACGGGGACTGACATCTCGGATGTACAGGGAGGTAGTCTGTCCGGCTCATATAGACCACCCCCGACTGCAGTACATGCGACAATGGGAGACAGATCTAGGGGAACATTTAGAGGACGAAGACTGGGACTACATATTGCAAGCTGCCGCAAAGAGCTCAATATGTGTCACATTGAAGGAGAACGCGTATAAGGTCCTAATGCGGTGGTACCATACCCCAGTGAAATTAGCTAAATTTGTCAGAGGTTATTCGCCGCAGTGCCCAAAACAGTGCGGGGAATTAGCTGACATTAAACACATGCTGTGGTCTTGCCCAAGGGTGGTCCCGATTTGGGAAGCAATTCGAGACTGGCTGCAAGGGATTCTCGAATTAGAGATCCCCCTGGACCCGTGGCTGTTCCTAGTGGGCAGGCGGCCTCAGGAAATGTCTAGGACAACACACAAACTGGTCACACACTTCGCGACTGCCACCCGATGTGAGATCGCAGCACTGTGGAAGCAGAATGCGATTCCAACTATCCCCAAAATCAGGAACCGAATTTGGCACGTTTGCCAGATGGAACAGTTGACGAGTTGGGTCAACGACTCTGGCACCAAATTTCTAAAAGTCTGGAGCCCGTGGCTAGACCAACCCAACACCCCAGGGGTGGATGCCGCTACAATTTTGCATTAATAATCACAAATGTGTTCTCCTTGGATGGGACAGACAAGATATCGACGTAGGGTCACAACAGGTAGGGCCACCCAGCAGTTACGGTAGGCAGTACGGCCAGCAGTGCCACGACGCAGTCGCATTGGCTCGCAGAAACCCTTCTCCAGAATCCGGCAAGAGGACCCCCCCCCCCACCCCCCCCTACCCTCTGTGCCCTCCCACCAGTCCAGTGAGTCCAGTCTGTCTTGTCCTGTTTACCTTTATGTTGTTCGTCTGAGGCTGTCATTGTTGACGGTTGTTAAAAGTGGCCTATCTGTAATGTACGCCTATGGGAGGTGTGTTTCTGTATACCTGATAACCACAAATAAAAAATGAAAGTTGAAAAAAAAAAAAAAAAAAAACATTTAATTTATTATGAACCATAAACCCATTGGTTGACACTATGGCTGCCTAGGCCCTCTCAATGGGGGGTTAGATGAAAAAATATGAATTAACAATATTAAAATACTTTACTTACCCCCCTTGACTACCTTAAGTTCTACTAAAGGTTAGCTAACACTGCTTTACTACACACTAAAGTAAGGAAGGTATTAACCCCTCCTGCCACCACCAACTCTCCCCCCCCCCAGATGTCCTAATTACCCACCCTGGGGGACACAACCCCATCACCCACCCACCTGCCCCCCAACAAAACGACCCCCCCTGCATTAATGGGCAATAGCCATGTTAACCAAATGCGCCCTAATATGGCTTTTGCATTGAAAATATTTAAAAAAACATACAAAAATAAAAACACGTTTTAAAAAAATTATTAAATCTATTAATTGACAAGGTGGTTACTTAAACCCTCAATGATATTTCAAACTGAGTAGGTTTCTGTATCAGGGATCTCAGAACCAGAGTCAACTGTAGTCCTGTACATTGCACAAAGTCCTTTGCTGTCCCAGTAGTCAGACTTAAACTACCAGCAAAGAAAACAATGAGATTGTCTGCCCTGTACAGTACCATGATTGTAGAAAGTATTGGTTATGCTCCCTGTGCAAAAACAAAGCTTTACCCACAGAAGGGAGAAAAAAGCATACAGCTCCTTACATAATTGTTTGGACATGCCTGGGACACCTCTGAGGACACTCAGGAGACCCCAGTGGCAGGAAGGACATCCCCAAAACCAGTGTGGTAAGTAATGCCAGTGTGGGGTTAGATTTACCCAGTCCTGCAGACCACCCCTGAGCTCTTATGGTTCAGTTGGGACCCAATTGCACAGTGGAGGAAAATGAGGCTGTGAGTGCAAGTCTGTCCCAGGCTACAATACATGCGAGACCTGTCCCAGGCTACCTCAGTGAGACTTGTAACGGTGAAGGGGTTAACCAGGCTCACTAATAAAGGTTCCACCCACGTTACCCCTGATCCTTAAGGTCCTAGAGTGTCAGCTCTTGGACCCAGATGTCCTAAATGCATTACTGTGACTGTGTGCAAATTATGCGACATTAAAGATTTCTGTGTGTTTTGTCTTTCCTGGGATGCTGGGACCGGGAGATTTGTATGCTGTAAGTTTCAGGGTGGGTTTGTGGGAGAAAGTCTTTACAGAATGTGTATATGTAAAGGGGTTCCGGAGTCATGGAATACACCAAAAGTTTGATTCGGGAATTGAGTGAGATTATCTGATACAGCCAAGCACATTATTCCGGTCAAACTCCGACTCTGAAAGCGCTATTACAACTCACCGACCAGGATTCCTGCTGCAGCATCTTCCAGACAAGGTAAACAGGCATGAAGGGGTTACTGTATACCTGCAGACATCCAGGGGGTCCCTATTATAACAGGGGGGTCCATAGTATAAGGAGGGGTACCCAGATACATTCCCAGGAACCCTGAACTTGGTATAGGGGTTCAGGGGGTGCACCAGCTATGTGATAAAGCTGAGCAGGATTTATTGTGTGAACAAAGTTTTAAAAGTTATTTCTAAAGTATGCATACTGTACATACATAAGAATGAGGCTAGTGAGTGTAGGCAAGTTATACTCTCACTCCATCCTTGACACCAGAATAGGAATTTATACATTTAATCACACAAAAGACATGGCAGTATATTTTATTTAAAGAGTTATATTTAATAGATATATGTACTGATAACCTGTAAATGAACTGTGGGATTTCCAAGTTATGGATGCCGAGAGACCAGATGACTACCAAGCTTGGTGCCTATGGGTCTATGTGGAGTGCTTACTTGAAAGCCTCAGCGATGCCAAGGTGTTAGAACAGGAGGGGTGCTGCAGTTCTGCTTAAGTACCCACATCCTGGGCTAACACAGGGTTATCTGGCCACCATTTGCCAGATACCAGACTCTGTGGAGCCCTGGCAGTGGGTGTACTCAGTGTGCAAAGAGGCAGAGGTGCCAGGTTGGCGCATGCTCATTTACAGACTGAAAAGGTGCCCTCCTGGCTTTACAATACCGGCAAATCGGTGATTGGCTAACAGGAGAATCCCACACTGTAGGCTGTTGATGTTGGTGAAGGAGACCCTGAAACCCATAATGGGGACTTGCAGCTAATGAGGAGCACAGATTTCAAGCGCCAAACCATCAGCGGGAAATTCAAAGATGCTCTATACTGAATAGACTTGAGCCAACTTCAAGGATTTTCAACTCAGAAAAGTTTCTAAGTCCTGCTTTTGAAAATGTTGCGGTCGCGGCTGGCATTGCATGCCGAAATCAGTTCCAGGACTTTTGTGAGTACCTACCAGTCAAGGAAAATGGCTCCTACAGAGGTCAGTTTTGCGAATTTCGTTCTAAGGATAGATTTGTTCGTTAGCTCTTTTCCCAGTAAGTGTGTTAACCCTTTAAATTTTGTTACATTGTGTGTCTGTCTTTTCCTGGAATAAATTACAATTTATTTTACCTCTTTGCTTTGCTCAATCAATGATCCCAGTATAAAAAGGTGTTAATAAACCTGGTCCCCCGTGACAAGACTGAAGCCAGTTCCCGATATCCTGGCGGGAGTATGTCACTGAGACTTACCTACAATACCTTTTCCTAATTTGTGGAAAGTAAAGAGGATATAGATGGCTACCTCTATTTATTTGAAAAACATTGCCATGTGTAGAATGGGTCAAGTTTTTATTTTCCCAACTCAGCAGATGTTCTGTGTACAGAAAGCTTGACATATAGAAATCAGACAACTACGATATTATGAAAAGGTATTGCTGGCAATGTACAAAATCACCCCAGAGACATACCGGAGGCTATTCCAGGTTCTACAGCACAGCCCCCAGGACTGTGAAAGTAGTGTCCAAACGAATGCACTACTCACAGCATTGTGTAGAGGGCTTTGAAGTAGACACCGTGGAAGGATTAATGGACTTGCTATTAAAGGAACAGTTGTCCTGGTTTGTTTTCTCGAGGTAAGGGAGTGGGTGGGTGATTGGAACCCAAAGTGGGAGAAAAGTGCTGCTAAGATGGCGGACGAGTTTGTGCCAGCGCATCCATATTGCATAGGCAAAGCCATAACCCAACCCAGAGACCGGACCTCTCAGGTACCTGTAGCACCTCATCCTCATCCCACAGATTTCACCCAAAAGCGTACGTTCTACCTCTGCGGCCAAACTGGGCACATGCATGTTGATTTCCCCAACACTGCCTGCGACAGTAACCATGCACTGGGACCACATTCCTGCGCTATTTTCTGTGTCCGAGTAGAACACACAACCAAATAGAACCTGGCAATTCAGCAGGCCCAGCAAGCTACTTCTTTTGTTTAATCAGTCTATGCACCCGTGCGCCACATTTATACCAATGGGGGAGACAACTAGGACTTCTGGAACATCCATCTGTGTCCCATGACTGTAGGCACCAAGATGGCAGTCAGGATTCTTGATTCTTAGCCTGTTTTTTCCACACTTGGGATTCGGCCCGATGAGTCCAGGATATCAGCAGCCTACCTGGTCTGCAGACCAATTTACTTATTGGCAATGTCCTGGAGTGGCTAGTCTGTGATTTTGACTACAACCACATTGCTCCTGGTGCTTACAACCAGCTTAAAGTGGCTGCAGTACAGCATAAAGCTGGTATACTGGATTGGGAAATTCCCCTCTTTGCTCCAAGGACCGTTGAGTCTACACCTGATGACAACACACCTGGGACAAATGAGGTAAGTCTGATAGCTCTTAGATTAACTAATATCCCTAACCCTGACTGTTTATAGAGGGCTGACATTACGGAACAGGAGCATGCTTTCATGGAGGCTTTGCTCTCCTCTCTGAGCTTGCATGAGGCAACATACTGCTGAGACTGTCTCTGAGCCCAGATCTGAATAGATCCTATGGGAGAATGGCCTTTTGTATAGGGTCCAACTCCTGCTGCTCTGGACTGACCATGGGTTAAGAACCATGAGCTAATTTTACTTGCGGTATACTGGGCCCAACTTCTCAGTTATGCCCACGAAATAAAGCTAACTGTTAATTAGGGGGTGACCCGCATGATATCTTATCAATATAATTATTATTATTATTATTAGTATTATCCCATCTGACCCAGAATTTCTATTTTTCTGGAGGAAGCACAGGATGTGGCAATGTTCTGCCGCACCTGTGATACCTACCGGCAAGTAAGAAGACCTGGTGATCATTGTGATCGTGAGGGGGTACCCAGGCCACTAATAAAGGTATTATGCCCAGCTGGGTGCCCCTGAGCCATATTTCAGAGTTTGAAGTGTCAGCTCTTCAACCCAGTTATGACATGTGCACTGTAATGTAATAAAGATGTATGTGTGTGTTTTACTGTTCCAGGAGTGCTAACCAGTGGAGATTCACAGGGCATGAGTTTCAGGGATGATTTTACAGTAAAGTGTTGTCAGGGTATGTTTGGGTAGAAGGGGGCCAGACTTGATGGTTACCCCAAAACATATACTCAGGAATCCTGGGAAACAGTATTTGGGCCGGACCACACGGAGCCTCAAAATACGCATTATGGAGCATGTGAGGCTCATAAAGAAAAAATATCTTAATCATCCGGTACCACAACACTGTACCCACTGCCCACAGGGAGATGGTAGATTGCTTAAAGTTTGTGGGATCTAGTCCGTTTTGTGTCATGAAAGAGGTGGTAACCGTATCAAAATGCTAGACCAAAGGGAGGCTTTTTGAATATTTACTTTAAAAACCCAGGTTCCATTTGGACTCAATACAGATTGGGACCTGGGTGTCACGACTGTGCTCGCCACAAACCTGGGTCGGACCGCGTGGCTGAGGTGGGGTTGTAAAAGCACCGACCTGAGACCGCGCAGGCGGATCCGGATTGCGCAGTCCGTAGTCGTACGTAGCAGGATCAGGATAGGAGAAGACAGCATCGTCGGTGGACACGCCAGGGTTAGGACTGGAGACATCAGGGTAAACGTTGTTCAAGCAGGAGTTCGGCAACAGGTAGTCAGGAGAGCCCCGCTTCAGCTTAGGAGTGCGGGAGTGGCCTCTGCGCGTGCGGCGACCATGGCCCATGGTACTGGTCTCAGGAGGTGGTAGACAGACCAGAGTAGCACACCGCCTAGCTGCACTGGTAAACCAGTGCTTCAGCGCAAGAGTCCTGAGCGGGCTGGGGAATCCTCCGATTCAGCGCAGGAACCAGGACACGGCCTCTCTAGATTAGGGAAAGAGTAGGCCCCAGGAACCAGGAAGCTGAAGATACTCAGGGAAACCTCCGCTTCAGTGCAGGAAACCAGGAACAGACTGCTGCATGAATATAACAGCCGGTCACAGGAAACAAGGAGCTGAAGTAACAAGGAGAGTACTCAGCTTCAGCACAGGAAACAGGAACTGACCGCTGCATGAGACTAGCAGCCGGTCACAGGAACCAGGGAGCTGAAGACAACAAGGAGAGTACTCCGCTTCAGCACAGGAACAGACCGCTGCGTGACACTAGCAGCCGGTCTCAGGAACCAAGGAGACAGACAAGACAAGGCTTATGGCAGAACACAGAGACATCCAGGAAGGACTATGCTCGGCAGGGAGCATTATGGGAAGGCAATACTTAAAGGTCCGTGAACCAATGGCAGAAGGGGCGTGTGGCAGCATTACTTTGGTGAGTGAATCCAGGCTGCAGCAAACATCAGGAGAAGTGCTCCAGGACCGCACAAGCCTGCAAGGTAAGGCAAACAGTAAACCGAGGAGCAGATTCCTTACACTGGGCCATTTTCTTTGACTTTACTATAAATATATTCATTTTGCTATACATTCTTATTCTGGTGCTCACTAACTTCTTCTAAGTAAACAATGTATCTTGACAGATAACTAATAATTGAAATTATTATATTTTTCATATTTAATAATTGGTTTAATTTCATATGATGTTTTTTTACCATTTTTATTTTATGATGATAGTTTTCTGTAACTGATGTATGTTCAAGTATTTTTCAGATCTTTTGTATCATATTCAATCGTTCTTTTTTACTGTCCAAAGTTTAATATTAACATCTTTTTTCTTCAGACAACCTGGGTTTACACATAACCATTATAATTTATATATCTAAGTGAGATTTTCTTTCGCTCTTTCGCTTTAGGGCTAATTGTTGGTTTGTGTGCTCAGTGGTTATGAAAGACAAAATCTATATCAAAGCTTATATTTAAATTCGTTTTGTGCCTTCTCGGTCTTGTAAATGCTGTATTGTGCAAATGTGCTATTATCCAAATGTTATGCTTCTTAGGGTATAGTAAAATCTTCACTGAAGGAGTTAATATATATATTTTTTATAACCGATTGATTAAATAGTACTTTTTAATCTTTAATTTTTAATCTTTAAGTTTAATTGTTGTTTTTCTTTCTTTTGTATATTATTTATTATATTATTATTATTATTATTAGTAGTATTAGTTCTTTTGAAAAACATTTGTTTGTGTTATGTTTTTCTTTTTCTTCTTTTACACTAGGGTTTTGAAGCCTCATTTTGACGTCACAGGCGTTTTAACTGTTATAGTGTTATAGTTAATAAAGTTATATTTGTTCTAGGGCTTAGTGCACCAATTGGAGAGCACCATCCTTTAGCTCATATCCCTTGCATTGTAGGGAGGGATGTGTTAGGTTTAATAAAGTTTGTTGATATGACGCGATCCCAGTATCCAATCGGGACACGTCTGAGAGGAGATACCATCCGATTGGTTGACTGTCCGTGACATCACGCGATATATGGTATCGCGCGTCACGCGATTTATGGTATAAATTAGAGCTTCTTATGGCGTTTTGTACACCTTGAGAAAGGGCATACTGCCCGAAACGCGTTGGTGGACTCCTGCTGTGACTTCGGGGGGACTTTTGGTCCACTTTTTATGTAATAAATCATTTTTGCTGCTGCATACCGTGAGCCTCCTTCTGTTACTTCTGGCAGTGCACTGCCTTATTTTTCAACCTACTCAGGAATCCTACCAGATTCCTGGGGACATGAAGACACAGACCACCGGACAAAATCCTCCCTAGGAAGCAGTTTGCGGCTCATTGCCAGATCTCCCTGCTTCATAGGGGTTCAGTGTCTTTCCCACCAGTATAAGGTGGCGAGAGGAAAAATGTTTTCAAACTCAGAGCATGAGGAATAAAAGCAGCTGTCTGCTAATTTTGGTTAGAAAGCTCATAGCGCGCTGAAACTTGATGTGCGCGTAGTTCAGTGAGAAACATGAAAAACACCCATAGCGTAATTTTTATAAGTTTGTATAAAAATTGATGAAGGAAAGTCCCCTTCAAATAGTGTATCCAACATGTTAGGCACATTTGTGCATCAATATAGAGACCAGGGAATCCATGGGTAATAAACGTAATTTTTACGTGGGAGCCTTGGAATAATAATAATAATAATAATTGCATGTTTTTGTATAGCGCTGCTAGTTATATGTAGCGCTTTACAGAGACATTTTGCAGGCACAGGTCCCCGTCCCTTGGAGCTCACAATCTATGTTTTTGGAGCCTGAGGCACAGGGAGATAAGGTGACTGGCCCAGGGTGCCGACACCAGGAATTGAACCAGGTTTCCCTGCTTCAAACTCTCAGTGCCAGTCAGTGTCTCACTGAGCCACTCCCTCTCCCATATATACATCGGGCTCTGAAAGAAGATCAGTGTGCAGGAAACTTGTCTCTGCCGTGAGGCCCCCAGGATCTGCAGAGGAAGCCACAGTCACTGAAGAGCAATCATAAAAAGGTTAACCCGTCCCCACAGCGAGAGCCAAGAGGGGTGCAATTGACTTTGATGAGGACGCCATGAAATCAGACAAGGTCATATCAGGTGCTCCACAGGATCACTGAGCAGTAAATCCATCTTAAAAGTATGGGCCCTCAAATCAGTAAGGACATCAAGTTCTGCAGGAAAATCAGTTGGAGATAAATCTGACCTTGAAGCAGAGGTCATTGAGTTAGTAAAGGGTACCTCAAACACTGCGGAAAAATCAGTGAGACATAAACATACCTTTGCAGTTGGAGTCCCAGACTCATGAAGGGTTACATAAGGTACTGTAGAGAAACCAGTGAGGGGAAAGCTAGCCTTTAATATAGGAGTCATAGGGGGTGATTCACTAAGCTCCGATTATTTGCACTGAAATGGGAAAAATTTGCTCGGGCGCAGAAGGGTGAAGCCAAATGCGCTATTCACTAAGGCTGCTCGGCACATTTTTGGCCTGCCTTGGCAAAAAGCGCCATATCTCGCGAGCCCCTTCTTTCCCCCACGCTATCGTGCTTAAAGTTATATAGCACGATAACTGATATAAAAAAAGCAGCCTATAAGAACTGCATGGAGACGCAGCATCTCAATGCACGGCTCTTACAGGCGATCATGCTGTACACATATTATTTTTAATAATAGTGTACATGTGCCGGTGGTCTCCTGAGCTGAACCGCATTTGTTTCAGCCTCAGGGACCCCCTGCTTCAGGAGATACAGGCCCCGTTATGGGGTGCCGGTATCCCCTGCAGAATTTAATTGTCGTGACGCAGGAGCTTTACAAGTTCAGGGGTACCGGGTGGCATTTTGTGTGGAGGGCTGAAAAAATGCCTTTTAAGGGCGATAAAGCGCTGTTATCACTGCTTAGTGAATCGCACTGCAGCCTTATCGGAGCTTAGTGATTCAGCCCCTTTGAGTCAGAAATGATCATCTAAGATGCTGCAAAAAAAATCAATGATACTTGTCCTTGGAATGGGAGTCCCAGATTCCTCAATCATAACAGGCACTGAAGAGCAGTCAGTGAAAGATATGCTTGTCTCTGAAATGATTGTCTGAGAATAAGCAGTGGTTACACCAGTTACTGCAAAGGGATCAGAGAAAGGTATGCTTGTCTCTGTAGTGGGAGTCTGGGAAACAACAATAGGTATACCTGATACTGTGAGGAATATTATGAAAAGAACCTTAGAAACAAAGATGGGGTTATCCAACATTGTAACCCAGCAGTAAGGTTATTTGTCTTGAAAAATCAAAACTAGGTATATTTAACATGTGGGGACATTCGTGAAAGGTCTGCTTGTCTCTGAAGTACAGTAGGTATAACAGATAGTGCGGGAAACATTATGGCAAGAGTCGTAGAAATAGTCAAAGGGACCTCAGAGATTGCAGGTGAATCAGAGAAAGTGAAACTTGATAATAATAATAAAAAATCCGCAAAACACAAATCGCCGTTTTTAAGATTGATCCGCTGAAATCCACAGACCAATGGAATTGGCCAATCCGCTGCGAATCCAAATTTTAAATAAAATTGCCAATATATAGATACGAGTGAGGTAAAAGTTTAATTAAACCTGAAATATAGCAATGTTCTGTTATGTAATTTTTTTTTACAAATTAGTCAAGTATGTAATGTCCTTTTTGAACATAATTACATATTTTGTGATGGAATCTATCTTGGTTAGAAAATGTTTTTTTGAAGCCTACAGTATGTGATATTGTCTACTTTTTTGTGCATAAACTTACATTATTTAGATGTATCGAAAACGTATTTAAAAAAATCTTATTGAACAGAGTAGGATTTTTTTGATATCATATATTTGGCCTTATTTTGATACCATAAATGTACTTGTTTTAACCCCAACGAAAATATGCGATACCTACAGTATTTATACATTTTTTATATATGTTTTAAAAATATTATAGCGTCCATCTTTTTTCAAAGTTCAAAATTATATAATGTTCAGTATTGATCCCATTCTGACTGTCATTAAAAGGTACAGCATAAAAATGGAAACAAAAGAAAACAGCGCACAACGCCAAATAGTGAAGCAAATTCAACAATATATTATAGAATTAAAAAGGGGGTAATATATCTGCGTACATGAAAAAAGTTGGTAAAAGGCATGTAGTGTGTATCACACTGTTTACCACTCGGCAGCTGTTAGCTGTAGATTCAGGTGCTTGCTTCCCTCTGCTGCTGCAGCTCAGTTGATTCTGGGGCAGGACGTCAGTCTTTTCACTCCCAAGGGGATTTCCCTTCATGCAGCCAGGTTCAGCAGCTGGTACTGGGGCTCGGTGAAATCGCTCCTGCTTCCTGGCCGATATGAAGCTGCTCCTGTACCTCGGCAGGTGTATCCTCTGCACAGAGGTTAAAACGCAGCTTGCTGGGGTGCCCTCAGCGTGCCACGATGCCGGTCCGTCGCGGGACGCTGTGTAATGACGTCACTGTCTACACAGCAGTGGTGGATTCAATAGGGAAGTTTGAACAGTCTTACAAAGTCTCTCACAAGTGTCCAAAACAGCACACAGGATGAAATAAAAACAGGACAGGCCAATACATAGACAAAGGCCAATGTAAGCAGATATAAGGCAATAGAATGTTACATCCAACTAGTTTCGTAGAATTAACTACTTCTTCAGGGAATCCTGAAGAGTAAACAGTGGTAAACTGTGTGATACACACTACATGCCTTTTACCAACTTTTTTCATGTACGCAGATATATTACCCCCTTTTTAATTCTATAATATATTGTTGAATTTGCTTCACTATTTGGCGTTGTGTGCTGTTTTCTTTTGTTTCCATTCTCTTAGTGTGTGTGGGGTGCTGAGCCACCCCTGCGTTTACAGCTGCAGACGCCATTATCCCCAACACGGTTATGTGGCACTTATTATTTAATGTATAATTATCTCACTGTGGGAGTTGTGGTTTAATTTTTTATAAATTTTTTATCACTAAATTGATGGTATAGTCACTGCACTGTATATATTTATACATTTAAACTTTATAGGTAGTTAGGTAGTAGCGCACAGTTTTGTTTTTTGTGTTTACAGCATAAAAATGTAGAGCTTCAAATATTAAAATATGTTATTATTTAACACACTCATATCATACAAATAAACTACATTCCATTTTATGTAAATAATAAAATCATTAAACATTGCATGCATTTCTCCTGGTTAAGCAACAACAGTAGCAGCAAGGTGGTTTTATTACGCTTTAAAGAACCAGTAGCTTTGTTAGATGCATTCACAATTGTTACTTATACAAAAAAAAACAATTACAATATGATTAAAATATTATTATGTTCTTATCAAACGAGTTGCATTTCTGTAATTCCCACAATTACTACAATGATTTCTAATATGCTAAATCATCAGCATGGCTATAATCTAAAGACTGTTGAAAGCTTGTTAGGAAACTAAAACCATTGTGTAAAAGACAAGTGTTTGGACACTAGATACTGTAGCTTCCTTCTGAAAGTGCATTTGATGCATTAATAATGAGTAGCTGCTGTTTGATCTTTGATGACACTCACTATATCACTGAAGGTAAGCTCTTGAGATATAAAAACTTGTTTGACAAGGGTCAAGAGATAGAGCAGCAGTGTATTGCACACACAAGTAAAAATCTTTATCAACTATTGAAAAAATAAATATTTGAAATAAAAACTGACATTGCTATTTTCTGTAGCATATCTGCCTTTGCAATAATGTTGTAGCACTTCCTCTGGCAAAAATGGAAATGAAAATAAAAATAAACTACTACATGAGTAAAAGCCTGTTTCTAATTACCAGTTATTTAAACACATGCAATCACCAATTGACAATAACAATATTTTATTTATTGCCAAAAAAGCCTATAGCAATTCAGTAAACTATGATAAGCTGGTGATAAGAGAAAAAAACGTAATTTTTTCTGCCTTAAAAAAAAAAATTGCCAAACGAGCGGTGATAATCCATTTATCGCCACTTTCTCCAACTTGCTCAATTCTTGTAGCCCCAATCAGCTTATCGTGGCTGATTGCCACTCTAGACTTGATATTTCCTCTTCATATCGTCCTGCCAGAAAACGTTGGGAAGAAAATGGTGAAAAGCTGCCGAAATAAGGTGAGACGGCACTTAGAAAAAAAAATGCATTTTTCCTGCATCGGATTGATGCCGGGAGACACCGGAGCTGATATCCATTAATATCACCACCGGAGACTTCCGGCATGAATTCAATGCAATATAATGCATTTACAGGCAACTGCATTACCTTAGCGGCTAACCACTAAGGCAATGAAGGTGTTAACCACCAGTGCTATGCTTATTGTGGTTAGCGGAGGTGGGTGAAGGTGGTATTTTGCCGTTGGTGGGTGTTTAGGCCTTGCGGGGGGGGAGGTTGTGGTGACTTAACCCCCAGAATACCTTAGCCATTAATATCGTAAGGTAATGAAGGGGTTAACCCTTCCCGCTTTCCACCCGGTAGGCCTAAACACCATCCTTTGGGCTACTTCCTCCTTCACCCATACCCGCTACCCACAATAAACAAAAATACACACAACAGCCCAACTACCCACCTAGGCCACCAATAACCATTACATTATGTAATAAACACCAAAGCACAACCCACCCACCCCCTGTATCCTCCCATAAAACCATCATTTTTTTTTTTATACATAGGATTAATACCACAGGTCGGGAGGGGGGGTCCCCGGGTTGTCCCCAAGGGTGTCTGGGGGCCCTCGGTGGTCCCTTGGGTCCCCACTGGCCTGCAGTACCAATCGTGTTGTAAAAAAAATAAAGATGGACTCCATTTCAATAAATACACCTCCCCCAACACATACAGTACAGTAATGTGCAAACTAATTATTATACAGATATGGATAATAGATCATTTGCCCATTATTAAACAAAATATTATCCAGCCAGCATAAATAAAGTAAATAAAACCGTTCTACTTACCCCTGCCATTATGAAGGGCATTCTCGTCAGCATACTGCAGGGCCATGTCCTCCATTGCCAGAAAGATTACATAAAAAAAATACAATCTAATGACCCCTAACCCCTTAATCATCTTAGCGGTTAATAACTGCTATAGTAATTAAGGGGTTAACAAACCCTTCCCCGTTACACACCGAGAGGCCTAACCACCCACCCTGGACACACTATACCCACCCTATACCCATTGAGTGGCATAATAGTACATCATACCAATATAATATGGGCATGATAAGCTACTATAGCAGTCAAAGGTAACCCTAATACAAAAGCATGAAAGTCCAAAATACACAATAATCAAACATATACAACAAGCAACTGAACCCCCAAAATAAAAAATTAAAAGCACCAGTCAACTAATCAATTACCTAAATAAAACCACTAGGCATTCAATAAAATCATTAAAACACTAGGCAATCAATTACATAAATCATACCACAGGCAAAACAATACATGTATTACATAAAAGTAGTAAGTAACACAACAATTAATTAATACAACCACTAGGCAACACATACACTGGCGACACACTTTATTCGAGCTTGGCTAGTCCCACGAATTCGGGTATACCCGGGTGTATTGAGGTTTGTGACTGTTTTCTGCCCGAGTGCATTGAGGTATTTTCCAGGCAGGGATTTAAGCATTTTATTCCCGCTGGCTGCAATACTGCACAGTATATATACATATACTGCATTACAATTCATGAATTTATGCCATCTGGTAGACACGCGAAGCATTGCAGCCTATTAAATCCTTATCATTATCATTTAACAGATCAGCCGCCCGTCAGCCAGGCATGAACCCAGGCTGGGAAGGCAAATGCAACGGGGCTTGTCAGAGGTGAGGAGTTGTGCATTCCAGGTATCTGCCAGGTACATACTGGGTATTTGCTCGAATAAAGTGTGTCGGTGCAGTAAATGAAAACCAGTAGCCAACAAAATACATCATTTAATAAAAACGCTAACCAATCTGTTCCAATAATAAAATACACAAGCCATCACAATTCAAAACTATGGAATCAAAACAATAAACAGAAATAAAGACTATAACAGCCAATAGAAGAAATATATTTGGTCAAATATGCATTGGCTACCACTGTATTCATCTGTACCCTAAACGGCACAGATTAATACATTAGCCGTCAATGGGTAATTAAAAACATAAAACAAAAAAATCCAATAAAAAAACCTGTAAAAATAAAAGTACATACTGTTGCGGCAGCTTTTATTCTTACAAATCACCGGCTTTTACCTGGCTTGTTCCTGGAATGCCACGCTGTTCACCTGGAGCATGCCGTGCTCCTTTTGCCATCCCAGCCAGGGTCATGCCCGGCTGACGCGCGGTTGATGGGTTTATTGATAATTGTTCGGATTTAAATAGGCTGCAATGCTTCGCGTGTCCGCCAGATGGCAGAAATTCATGAATTGTAATGTGCCGAATCAGTAATGTGTCGGCTTGCAGGTGTTTCGTTTAAAAAAAGATACTGTACCACAGTGTGCCATTGTAACTTGGCCTTGGCCTTGAGACCCCAAGGAAGAGTTGCAAAAATGTATCAATTTAGGCTTTTCATATTAAAGAAAGACAAAGACCAGTTTCAGTTTATGTTACACTATTCTGCAGAGACCCACCATGAGTGTTCAAGTGCAGCCTGCTTTCCAAAAATCTGACAGAAGCTACGCGTATTTGATATGGGCTGCGATAAATGCAACAGAGGATAAGATGGCAACAGTTGCTCAAATTTATCAGTATTTTATCGAAAACTATGACTTTTACAAATTTTCGCCAACTCCTCATACGTGGAAGCGTGCAGTAAGGAAAAGGTTATGTAGTGACCCCTGTTTTCACCGTATTGAGCCCCAATTTGTTGGAGGGTATTGGTGTGTATCACCGGGTTTTTCCCGTATCTATGATCATGGAGGCGGCAAAAGGCAAAGGGTCGTGTTAAAACCAACTAAGTGGGAGGAAATGGCGGTGCATCTGCTGCTGCTGAAGATCACATCTGACCAAAAAATTGCAAAGAACTAGGTGCAAAAAAGGTTTATTAAAGGCACATTAAAAACAGCAAAAAAAATACCTCTGACGCGTTTCACGTGGAAACCCACGCTTTATCAAAGAGTAGGTAAGTACAACCGATCGTATGTTTAAATACCCATGAGTCCCTCCCTTCACTTAGTGACGCTCTGCAATTTCCTCCAATGGGAGGCGTCACGCCCCCTTGGTGACGTGTTAAACACTAACCCAAGGGAACCGCCGGCTGTATTGCATTAACTGCATCAGTGAGACGTAAGATATCCTCCCAACAGTGACGTGACGGCCCATATTGGCCAATCACGCAATGATTGAAACAAATTGTAAACACTACCGCGTGATCGGGTGAATGAAAGGAAATGATCGTAAGGGAGAGAGAACATGGGTATACAAATAAACGATTAACAAGCTGAGTCAAAGTTATATCCATACTTGCATAATATGGACAATCTGTATTAAGACACCTTGACCCACATAACAATTTTATATTATTAAAAAACTATCAACACTATAGTGAAAATGATTAAAAACACACATTAATTGCTGAAAAATATCCTCACAATACATGAACAATACAAAAAATATATACCAAAACAAATTGTATCATTATCTCAAAATCTAAATGTAATAATTCATTTCATAAACAGAATGCATCGTTATCTCAAAATCACATTCAAGTATAATATTTCATTTATTTGTATATGTACTGGGCAAGACCAAATATGAAAAATATTTTTGATTTGTGGATTTTTTTCTTTTTCAAAGATCTAGTATTGTAATATATTGTCATATTTTTATCTCTTAAGAAATATACATGAATGAACATTATTGTTTAATTTCTTAATTTTGTTCTATTTCATTCCATAGGCTGTTCCTGAACCGGAGACATAAATAAATTATTTTGAATGATTATATAACTCAATTATTTCTGCTCTACTCATAAGTAGTGGAAATCGATCGTAGAGCATATTCACACAGATATACAGTTGATATCACAAATTTGCACATTGTTACAAGAAATGTTGTAGTTCCCAATCTACGTTAATTCCATGGGGTACCATAGTATTTAAAGAGAACATCCAGAACATTTCTCTTTTGTTCAGAATGTTTAGTCTGTCACCCCCTCGTTTTAAAGGCTCAATGTGCTCAATCGCCAAATATTTGAAATTAATAAGCCCACCTTGGGGGCATTCTACAAAGTGTCTAGACACCGGATGTTGTTTATCTTTAATTTTAATAAACCTGATATGTTCCATTATTCTTTGTTTTAGGGGTCTTATAGTTCTCCCAATGTATCCCTTAGAACATTTACACCAAATGTAATAAATCACAAATAAAGCGTGGGTTTCCATGTGAAACCCGTCAGAGGTATTTTTTTTTGCTGTTTTTAATGTGCCTTTAATAAACCTTTTTTGCACCTAGTTCTTTGCAATTTTTTGGTCAGATGTGATCTTCAGCAGCAGCAGATGCACCGGCATTTCCTCCCACTTTGTTTGCAGATACCTCAAGGCAGGAGCACACCGACAGGACAAGAAAATCCCACAAGGTCGGCAGTGAGTAACTTTAAACTTGTTACTGCATTTATGTGATCAGTCCACCCCTCATCACCACATAAGATTTACCTATTACAGGCTAGTGGTGTGTGTATGGGAATTGCTTATATTTTTGGACGTAAGGAATCCTGTGTCTAACAAACTGTCTATGGCTATGAAGAGGTTAAAGATTTAAAGACAAAGTCTTCTCCCAGTGAGCATCACAGAAGGGGGGTACCACTTCTTTTCTTTGCAACATTAAAACCAACTAAGAAGCGACAGTCGCTGCCAAGCAATGCACCAGCAACAGCACCGGCTTCCAATGATGGTCCCACTGTCAGTGACAACCCTGAGCCTGAGCCTGAGGCTGAGCTGGATTTGGCGTGCAGTTTTGATGAAGCTTGCATATACCTATGCGATTTCCTGCCTCACCTGCTGACTACAGGTGGACTAGTCCCGCTGCCAACTATCGACGTGGATGATGAAGAAAGCTGGACTGGAAGTGGACCGGCGCAAGCTGAATGGGAAATTCAATGGTGAGTACTGTCTTGTTGCTGTATTATTTTGGTGGGGCTGGCTGGGTACTTCTTTAGGGGGCTGACCATTACTGTACATTAAAACTTTTCTTTTTTTTTCCTCAGAAAAGAAAACGGCTAATGGGGGGATTTCGAGGGATAATATTGTACTGTATGCTGATGTTTTCCGGCCGTACAGTATACTGTGTAATAAACCCGAATAAATAAAGCTATGCATTTATTCTACATATTCAGTATCATTTCATTACAGTATGTGTCTTCCACAGTATACTGTACAGTGGTATACAGTGCCTAACATCTATGGGCAAAAAGAATTTTATTCCTAGGTGCCCTAGAACATAAGTTCCCACACCAATTGCCCGTGAACTTGAATGCGGCCCTAAGTAGTTCCCACGCCAATTGCGCGAATATAATGTAAAATAACCCGTTCTGTGGGTCTGAGCGGGTTGAAATTTACCTGATCCTCATGTGGGAGGACCCTTGCCATAGTGGCAAAATATCAGCCTTGCATGACCCACGGACCAGGAGGTACCAAAAGACAGTTTAAAAGCACATTACCAAAGTGGCTTTTTTTCTGCCATGCAAGTCAATGGCAGAAACCTGAACTTTAACATCACCCTGACTCTGTTCTGTTGCCACGAGAGGGTCGAAAATTGCCATGCAATCCTGCCACAACTACATGGTCACCGAATCTGAGCCCTCTAGGTCGAACAGAACCGGAGTTGTGGGTTCCAGTTTTCTGCTCATTCTGACGTAACCGGTTCAAAGCTTTCTCCACCATTGCGCTCAATGGTAGGACCCTCCTCGCTGGCGTGACCCTTTCTCGCTGCCATTACTGCTCGGACCCTGTTGGGGTAAAGTGAAACATTTAAAGTGCACAGCAATTCTAACCACCAACACACAATAATACATTCTGCAGCCTTTATTAAATTCTTCTGCCACAAAACATTTTTGGTGCATGGGGCACAGGGAGTTAAAATGACTTGCTTTTTATTTACTGCATTTGGGGGTTGTCTTTGGGGATTATTCATCAAATTATTATGTTGAACTGCCTTTTGAAATTACAGTGCTGTTAACTATTTAAGCCACACACCTCCAGAGTTTTTAATCCCTCCCTATCCAAGCGTCAATCGGCTGAGTCACCCTAGCCTACCATCCCCCTCTCTCCACTGGGTCGTTGATCTTCTGCATATTGCCATTGTGTTCTTAATCCGCCCAGAGCCGAGCTACAAACACTCAGCACGCCAGCATCTAATCACATCATCCCCCTCCCGCAACCCTTAGAGGCCTGTTGTTTGAACGGTAATGCTTTAGAAAACCCTCTCTCGAATTTGAAATGTAAATCTGATGTGCACAGCACTGTGAGAATTGAGAGTACACTGATACAGTATTTCATCAGGGTGTGAAAATATTTGTCAGTCACTATGGTTTACAGTCACATGTTTTTAATACAATACAGTACATTCTTTAATTTCTTTAAAATAAAAATATATAAATCCTGTGTATACAGTACAGTAAGTATAATGTAAAATAACCCGTTCTGTGGGTTTGAGCGGGTTGAAATTTACCTGGTCCTCATGCGGGAGGACCCTTGCCATAGTGGCAAAATATCAGCCTTGCACGACCCCCGGAAACGGTGGTACCAAAAGACAGTTTAAAAGCACATTACCAAAGTGGCTTTTTTTCTGCCATGCAAGTCAATGGCAGAAACCTGAACTTTAACATCGCCCTGACTCCGTTCTGTTGCCACGAGAGGGTCGCAATTTGCCATGCAATCCTGCCGCAACTAGGACTACATGGTCACCGAATCTGAGCCCTCTAGGTCGAACAGAACCGGAGTTGTGGGTTCCAGTTTTCTGCTCATTCTGACTTAACCGGTTGAAAGCTTTCTCCGCCATTGCGCTCAATGGTAGGACCCTCCTCGCCGGCGTGACTCTTTCTCGCCGCCATTACTGCTCGGACCCTGTTGGGGTCAAGTGAGGGGATTCCTAACATCTATGGGCAAAATGAATTTTATTTCTAGGTGCCCTAGAACAGAAGTTCCCACGCCAATTGACCTAGTTCCCACGCCAATTGCCGTAGTTCCTACGCCAATTGAGCCACCAGGCAGTAAAAAAACAGTGCAGCAAGCCTCTACATTTGTTACACTGGCAAAGGAGCAAATGGAAACAATGTGAGGCAATTCAACATGTTCTTCTATTGGTGGAGTCAGTACAAAAATATTTATTTACAAATACTGTACAATGTTGAAGCATTTTAAGTAACATCTCCTTTATTAAAGAAACCCAGTACTGTATACAGTACAGTACAGTGGGATGGTGCGCAACACTGTCAGTCAGACCTGCACCAGTTCAGTCCTAGAGGGCAGCAAACAGGGCAGGTTTTCAAGGCAACATTGAAAACCGTGCCTGTTTGCGGACCTCAGGGACTGGAGTTGTGCATGTCCTGTGAAAAAAAACACACAACAACACCTCCTTTGTTTAAGTACAGCAGGTACTGTAGGGCAAATCATGTACAGTACAATACAGTTCAGCACAACAGTATGGTCTCACTGACAGTCCTCCACATTGTCCATCCATGGCCGTCTCCTTGCATGGCGCAAAACGCCATTAATGCAGTCTCTAACGCCTTTCATTACAGGATCTGTAACTGTATAAAAGCGCCGCAATTCTTCCACAATGTTTTTCCATAAATTGGCAGGAAGGTCCTTTTTTACGCGATTCCCATCGTAGTTCACTTTGAACACCCACTCGCAGTACAACGTGTAGGGAACATGGTGCTTAAAAATGATCAAGGCATATTTGTGGGGTACACCAGCACTCAGCACCCTATACTTCTCCCTAAGCGCCGCTGTCAGATCGCGCAGGGTGATGTCGGGCACTGTTTCGATGCGAGCGGGTGTAGGTCTTTTGGGAGCGGGTGCGCTTGTGTCGACGGGCGATGGTAGGATGTCTGGGAGGAAGCTTTCCTCCGGTTGTGGTCGCCGTGTTGTCTCCTGGCGTGGTCTTGACAGGGTTGTCATGTCCTCTTCAACGGCATACATGTACACTACATCTTGTGGTGGAGGGGGGCGCTTGGTGATGGAAGGGGGTTGAAGGTCCCATTCATCACATCCATGTCACCCTTCTGCTCTGGCGTCGGGGAAACAGGGGCATTAGCACCCAGCAAATAATGTATGCCCGCAATGTCAGCCTCTATCTTCTCCATCCGTTGATCCATCCATTGCTCCATTTGTAGCATCCGTTGCTCCACATTTAACATTGTCTCCAGAAGCAGATCTATCTTTGCCAGCACAATAGAATTCCCGGGGAGATCCACACTTATCCCATTCAGCATCCGGTCCAACGAGCTGCTTCTTGTGCATGGCGTCTGGACATCTGGGGGGATGGGTGCAATGGAGGATGAGATGGGGGTTCCATGGAGAGAAGCGGCATCGATGGAGAGTGGAGGAGGTGACCTGTGGATACCCGGTAGAGGAGAAGCGGTAGCGTCGAAGAGGGATGGAGAAGGTGACCTTTGGATTTCCGGGCGAGAAGCAGAGTCGTCTAAAAGCAAAGGAGAAAGTGACCCGTGGATTTCAGAGGCGGCAGCGTCGTCAGATGGAACCGGAGAAAATGGGGGTGGAGAAGACGGGATGAAGATTTCCGGGACAGCTAAAGCAGAGTCGTCGAAGCATATGGGAGGAAGTGGTCTGCGAGTCCAATGGGTTGGCTGCCATTCGTTTTGTGTCGAGGGTACATCACCGTATATCTTCTTCACATAATGAGGCTTACGTCTAAGAACACCCTTAACCTTTGGGGTCAGCAGAAGGTTTTCTTTATTGGCCTTAGCCTGTCGCTTTTGCCTTGGCATGGAAACGGCAACCGCCTTTCACTTTTTCAGCATGACAGGCACGGCAGAGGTGAGTGGGTTCTTGCGTCCATAGAACCGGGGATGCTCCATGGAAGCAGGTGGCACAATGCAGTGGAAAAACAGAAATAAACTGTGCGCTACTATCTATCTCCTTATAATTGAATACAGTGCAGTGACTAAACCAGATATAAATAAAGTAAACCACAATACCACAGTGATTAAATAATTAAATTATAACATAACCGTGTGGTTGATAAGGGCGTCTGCTGCTATAAACATTAGGGGTGGCTCAGCACCCCACACACTCTAAGAAATGGAAACAAAAAGAAAACAGCGCACAACGCCAAATAGTGAAGTAAGTAATAGAATGTATTACAATGTTAAAGGGGTAATAAATCTGCGTACATCAGATAGAAATAACATGTGCATTTAGTGCATAACACACTGGTTACCACTCTGTAGCTGTAAAACAGGACGGTCTGGCACTCAGCTGTCTCTGCAGGAGCCTCTATGATGGTTCTGGGGCATGGGATCCTTCATGCACTCCTCACACAGCAGGATGCTGCTCACAAGGGGATTCCTTTCAAGCAGCCTGGTAATACTGCAGATTCAGACACTTAGTGGGACCGCTCCTCAACCGGCGATATACTGCCTCCAGGGGAATTCCCCTACAGTCCCCCGTCTCTCCTGTGTAGATTTGCTGCTTTTCCCAGCTGCTATGATCTTAGGGCAGTCCAGAGCTGTTGGAATTGCTCTGCAAACACTTCCGCAGCTGCAGAGGCTTACACAGCGTGCCACGATGCCGCTCCGTCACGTGGTGTAGTGGAGTGACATCACAGTTCTCGTGGCAATGGAGGAATCAATAGGGAGGAAGAAGGAGAGTCCCTTACAGTCTCTTACCGGCGCAGAAATCGCTCAGTTAGCACGGTGGCAGCCAATATAAGCTGATAGTGATACAAATCCAAAGGATGAATATAGGCAAAATTATGGCATTAATACATCCAACATGTTTCGTACCCTGAAGAAGTAGTTAGATCTACCAAACATGTTGGATGTATTAATGCCATAATTTTGCCTATATTCATCCTTTGGATTTGTATCACTATCAGCTTATATTGGCTGCCACCGTGCTAACTGAGCGATTTCTGCACCGGTAAGAGACTGTAAGGGACTCTCCTTCTTCCTCCCTATTGATTCCTCCATTGCCACGAGAACTGTGACGTCACTCCGCTACACCACGTGACGGAGCGGCATCGTGGCACGCTGTGTAAGCCCCTGCAGCTGCGGAAGTGTTTGCAGAGCAATTCCAACAGCTCTGGACTGCCCTAAGATCATAGCAGCTGGGAAAAGCAGCTAATCTACACAGGAGAGACGGGGGACTGTAGGGAAATTCCCCTGTAGGCAGTATATCGCCGGTTGAGGAGCGGTCCCACTAAGTGTCTGAATCTGCAGTATTACCAGGCTGCTTGAAAGGAATCCCCTTGTGAGCAGCGTCCTGCTGTGTGAGGAGTGCATGAAGGATCCCATGCCCCAGAACCATCATAGAGGCTCCTGCAGAGACAGCTGAGTGCCAGACCGTCCTGTTTTACAGCTACAGAGTGGTAACCAGTGTGTTATGCACTAAATGCACATGTTATTTCTATCTGATGTACGCAGATTTATTACCCCTTTAACATTGTAATACATTCTATTACTTACTTCACTATTTGGCGTTGTGCGCTGTTTTCTTTTTGTTGGCACAATTCAGTACAGTATCTGGACAAGGGCAAGTTCAGATAAAGATCCTGGAGTGGTGGCCTATGCAAAGTGTGTGACCTGTTATGCATGGCGGCCAGGTACAGGTGTTGAAAGTGGGTGTGTGAGTCATTACCGTATAAATACACCATCCATTTGGTGTATTGACTGCACATAGAATACACATCGACTAAACATCGAATATACATTCTTGTGTTTGTATTTCTTTCTACTCGCAGCAATGCCTGTTAAAAAGATTTCAAAGGATCTCAGCATGCGAATTAAGGAGATGTACAGGAGCGGACACCGAATTGCTGCTATCCAACGCTGGTTAGCTACTTCTGACCTCGTTGTGCCATTAACCACCGTGAGCTATCATGCACAAGGAAAAAACAGAGACCAGAAAAAGGCACCAAGGGTAACAAACGCGTAAGTATATTTATAAAACTTAACAAAAAAATAAATATAGAAAACTGTACTATACATCTACAGTACAGTTCTGTATCTACTGTAATACTGTTGTTATTTCTGTTGATTTATATTACAACATACTGTACAGTAGTGTGTCTATTTATATTTATAGTATAGCAGTATACATTTTTTGTATATTTCAATTAATCTTACAACAGTATAAACTGATTAGGATGTACTGTATATTTATATTTATATTACAACAGTATATTTATTTTGTATATTTATATTTATAGTACAACAGTATATATATTTTGTCTATTTATATTTAAAGTACAGCAGTATACATTTTTTGTATATTTCAATTAATCTTACAACGGTATATACTGAATAGGATGTACTGTATATTTATATTTATATTACAACAATATTTATTTTGTATATTTATATTTATAGTACAACAGTATATATATTTTGTCTATTTATATTTATAGTACAGCAGTATACATTTTTTGTATATTTCAATTAATCTTACAATGGTATATACTGAATAGGGTGTACTGTATATTTATATTTATATTACAACAATATTTATTTTGTATATTTATATTTATAGTACAACAGTATATATATTTTGTCTATTTATATTTATAGTACAGCAGTATACATTTTTTGTATATTTCAATTAATCTTACAACGGTATATACTGAATAGGATGTACTGAATATTTATATTTATATTAAAACAGTATATTTATTTTGTATATTTATAGTACAACAGTATATATATTTTGTCTATGTATATTTAATGTATATTACAACATTACATTTATATACATTTTATATTGCTGCATATTAATAAAACAATATAATTTCTTTACATTGTAGGGAGACAACTGTTCTGGTGGACAAAATAAGTGAGGAGAATGATGAGAGGAGTGCATTATGGGTTAAAAACACTCTGCAGGAAAAGCACAATCTGACTGTATCCGAGAGCAGCATAAAGAAGATGAGACGCAGCATTGGATGGAAATATGGACGTGTGAGGTTAGTACTGGACAGTACAGGAGGTAAAAGTGTTGTTTCGCAAACTGTACTGCACTGTGCCGCTAAAAAAAAAATGTATTCCTTGTTATTACAGAGCGTACCCCATGATACGGGACACAAACAAAATCAAAAGAGTGCTCCAGGCCCAGGCATGGATCGACAGCGGGGAGACTTTCCAGGATTGCATCTTCACTGATGAGTCTACTATGTCGCTGAAGAGATTTGCACGATTTGCGTTCCACAAAAAGGGCCGCTTATCTTTGAAGCCGCGGCCAAAACACCCTGTGAAGCTGCATGTGTGGGGTGCCATCTCTAGGCGTGGACCGGGATGCATTGTCATCTTTGAAGGTAAAATGTATCAAACATAATGTCGCCTAATGCACTGTACTTGACTAGTGTTGCCTTACCGTATGCACTGTACTGTACTATTGTGCAGTTTTTTGAGCACTTTTCTTTTCTTGCTATAGGAATCATGAATAAAGCTTTCTTCCAAGACAACATTGTGCAATACATCACACGCGACTTCCCCAATGGTCATCACTTCTACCAGGACAACGATCCCAAGCACACTGTGTCAACGGCGCATATCCTTGAGCGCGGCATCGACTGGGTGAAGACGCCAGCGGAGTAAGTGCAGTAGACCGTGTCCCATTTTTGTTCCCCACTGTTTTTAGCTCTTAAACCAATTGTCCTTTCTTTCCAATGACAGGTCGCCAGACTTCAATCCGATCGAAATGGTCTGGCATCAGCTGAAGGACCATATCCGGAAAGTGGCGAAACCCTCCAAAAAGGACGAGTTGTTGAAAGGCATACTGAGTTTTTGGAACGATGTACTCACCATGGAACGCTGCAATAAATATATAGACCATATTGCCACTGTGTTGCCCATTGTCATCGCGCGTAATGGGCAAGCATCAGGAAAGTAGTACTGTACTGTAGTATTGTAAGTACAGTATGATACATGTAAGTATGGCACAGATTTTTTCTTTCCAGATAGTAAGAGTACTGTATACAGTAGTTAGTTTTTATTTTACAGAGAGAGCAGCACCAGCCATCAGGTTACAGTACATAGAATTTAACAGTAGTCAGATTATACAGTAGTTCCAGTACAGTATACAGTACACTAGTTTGACAATACTACAGTAACTGCCTACTAACTGCCCCATTTTTTTTCTTTCCAGAGAAAGCTGCACCAGCCACCTACAGTAGTTCTGCCATAATACAGTACAGTAACTGCTCTAATTTTTGGTTTACTTGTCGTTCCAGGAAAAACGGTGGCCTAGGGGGAAGGGGGCGTTGTGTCCAGTCAAATCTGCTTGTACAGTCAAATGTACAGTATATAAACAGCAGCAATGATGTACACAAAACCTCTCCTCTCTCAATGAACTACAGTATTGTACTGCAGACAGAATGAGGAAAAGATAAAGACTAAAGAAAAAATAATTTTACTATACAGTATATACAGTACAGTATATTATACAGTACATTACAGTACTGTACTGTATATACTGTAGTATTAAATAATATTCTTATAAATGTGCATTACTCATGTTGACCCATGTTTTACAAAAGGTTTTCCAAATGGTTATCCAATTTCAAGCTGCCAAAATAACTTAATAAAGACTGCATTACTGTATGTATTATTCCTGATTATTTTTATATTTGTATTTTTTGGTTCCTGATAAAATAAAATTAATATTTATTCACTTTCCTGCGAATCATAATCATTGACAGCCACCCCTACAGTGCACCAATGAATTATTTTATTTATTTATAAAATAGTTTACCAGGATTTATACCAGGATTTATATATTTTTATTTTAAAGCTATTAAAGAATGCACTGTATTGTATTAAAAACATGTGACTGTAATCCATAGTGACTAAAAAATATTTTCACACCCTGATGAAATACTGTATCAGTGTTCTCTCAATTCTTACAGTGCTGTGCACATCAGATTTACATTTCAAATTCGAGAGGGGATTTTCCAAAGCATTACAGTTCAAACAACAGGCCTCTAAGGGTTGGGGGAGGGGAATGGTGTGATTAGACGCAGGCGTGCTGAGTGTTTGTAGCTCGGCTATGGGCAGATTAAGAACACAATGACAATATGCAGAAGATCAACGACCCAGTGGAGAGAGGGGGATGGTAGGCTAGGGTGACTCAGCCTTTTGATGCTTGGCTAGGGAGGGATTAAAAACTCTGGAGGTGTGTGGCTGAAATAGTTAACAGCACTGTAATTTCAAAAGGCAGTTCATCATAATAATTTGATGAATAAACCCCCAAAGACAACCCCCAAATACAGTATAAAAAGCAAGTCACTTTAACTCCCTGTGCCCCATGCACCAAAAATGTTTTGTGGCAGAAGAATTTAATAAAGGCTGCAGAATGTATTATTGTGTGTTGATGGTTAGAATTGCTGTGCACTTTAAATGTTTCAACATTGGAAATAAATGTTTTTGTACTGACTCCACCAATAAAAGAACATGTTGAATTGCCTCACATTGTTTCCATTTGCTCCTTTGCCAGTGTAACAAATGTAGAGGCTTGCTGCACTGTTTTTTTACTGCCTGGTGGCTCAATTGGCGTAGCAACTATGGCAATTGGCGTGGGAACTAGGTCAATTGGCGTGGGAACTTCTGTTATAGGGCACCTAGAAATAAAATTAATTTTGCCCCTAGATGTTAGGAACCCCCTCACTTGACCCAAACAGGGTCCGAACAGTAATGACGACGAGAAAGGGTCACACCGGCGAGGAGGGTCCTACCATTGAGCGCAATGGCGGAGAAAGCTTTGAACCGGCTAAGTCAGAATGAGCAGAAACCTGGAACCCACAACTACAGTTCTGTCCGACCTAGAGGGCTCAGATTCGGTGACCATGTAGTCCTAGTTGCGGCAGGATTGCATGGCAAATTGTGACCCTCTCGTGGCAACAGAACGGAGTCAGCATGATATTAAAGTTCAGGCTTCTGCCATTGACTTGCATGGCAGAAAAAAAGCCACTTTGGTAATGTGCTTTTAAACTGTCTTTTTGTATCTCCGGTTCCGTGGGTCGTGCAAGGCTGATATTTTGCCACTATGGCAAGGGTCCTCCCGCATGAGGACCAGGTAAATTTCATCCCACTCAGACCCACAGAACGGGTTATTTTACATTATATTCGCGCAATTGGCGTGGGAACTACTTAGGGCCGCGGTCAAGTTCACGGGCAATTGGTGTGGGAACTTCTGTTCTAGGGCACCTAGGAATAAAATTCTTTTTGCCCATAGATGTTAGGCACTGTATACCACTGTACAGTATACTGTGGAAGACACATACTGTAATGAAACAATACAGAATATGTAGAATAAATGCATAGTTTTATTTATTCGGGTTTATTACACAGTATACTGTACGGCCGGAAAACATCAGCATACAGTACAATATTATCCATCGAAATCCCCCCATTAGCCATTTTATTTTCTGAGGAAAAAAAAAGAAAAGTTTTAATGTACAGTAATGGTCACCCCCAAAAAAAAAGTACCCAGCCAGCCCCATCAAAATAATACGGCAACAAGACAGTACTCACCATAGAATTAAAATTCATTTTCCCCCAGATGTTAGGAACCCCCTCACTTCACCCCAACAGGGTCCGAGCATGTACAGTACTGTACTTTAAAATAAATTAAATATGCAATTTTACTATTACTGCGCGCGCTGTAGGTTGAACCGCGAAGGTATTAGACTTCAGAGACAACAGCTCGCAAACGCCCCCATGCATTTTTACACGGCATTGCAGTATTGCAGCCAGCGGGAATAAAATGCTTAAATCACAGCCGCGAAAATAACGCTATACACCCCGGGAGAAAACGACACAAAACCGCACATCACCGGGATCTTCTGAATTTCGCGGAGCTAGCCAAGTAAGAATAAAGTTGGTCGCCACTGAACAGTACAGATGCAATGGCCATTATTCGAACATTTACCTGGGTAAATGTTGCTTTATGCCGTGTGTAGGTTGAGATATATTCACTAGTTTTGCCGGGACAGACATAATAGCCCATCGGATTAACACAGAAAGGGTCCCTGCTGTATGAGTCCTACCGGAGTTTGCCTGTCTGTAATTGACGCACAGTAAGAGATAGACTGAATCAGTCACTCTAACTGCACGCCTCTCACAGGCAATCGCGGGGGATTTATTTAATTTTAAACATTACAGTAATGTAGCAGGGGGTCTCTGGAGATGAACCGCATTGATTTTAGGTCCGGGGACTCCTTACTTCCCGAGATACAGGCCCCATTATGGGGTTCCGGTATCTCCTATGCATTGAAATGTCTCGAACACGTGACGCGAGACATTTACATGCATTGAAGATACCGGCACCCCTATCCTGGGAAGCAGGGGGTCCCCGGACCTCAAATGAACAAGGTTCTGCTCCAGAGACAATGTCATGTGTCATGTGACTAGGACATTTCAATGCATAGGAGATACTAACACCCCATAACGGGGCCTTTATCTTGGGATGCACGGTTCCCCGGACCTGAAAACAACGCAGTTCTGCTCCGGAGACCACCTGTTCATGAACACAAGTATTACAATTTAAATTAAAATGCTTTTATTTCGGCCGAGATTTAGCAGAATCGCCGGGTGAGCCCTTTTCAGAGGGCCGATCATCTCGTCGCCGGCTACTCGCCATGTTTGCAAATGTTGCTATCTCTGGTATTCGGAGCTTTCTACATACTGTTACAGCAAAGCAGTCAAAATGGTGAATTAAAAATCGTGGTGATTATTTCTATCGGACTTTACTGCACGAGGCCCTGTATCTATTAGGTAGAGTGGTACCATTAAGGGTTGGATGGGGGGGAATGCAACAGAGGAAGGGGTGAACTGAAATGGGGTTTATGCCTCATTATGCTAAGGTGCCCTTAAATGGGGGTGGAGGGAAGAAATGAGAAAAAACAGAAAGGGGTTGTAAGGGCATCGGTGCCATTTCTGTTGTTTGGTATTGTAGGAGGGGTGAAGCACTGCATAAACCAAATCTTGCAGTGCCACATCTCCCTTCCTGGGAGATTTCCACATATCATTCATACTAGTTTAGAAGAGTATGTTACCTCATATTTTATGATCAGTCACAAAGCATTAGATAACTTTACAGACATTATTATAACAAACTTGTTATAGATCTTAAATTTATAACAGTAGGAGAAAAAATTATTTTAACTCGAACATTAAATTGAACCGTTTGAGCGATAGACATACAGTATATTGCCAACATTTGCCTTGGAGGGCTCCCATAGGCAACTAGACAGAAAACAACCATTCCATCCTCTGTGGCTATATTCGTGGGGGTGGGGGGTGATGTGGTTAATTTGTTTCTCGCTGTTTTGGGGACAGTTTAGGCGTCCGCCTTGGATACCCAGGGGGTGGCCTATCCGGCAACAGATTTGGATTTTGGCTAAGACAAGTAGCACAAGGGCAAACAGCAAAAGTGCAGTTTAGTAGAAATCTTGGGCTTGTTTACAGAGTACAATCCTCAGGAGTGCCCCCGTAGGCATCTAATAGGTAATTTTTCCCTGTAGCCTCATCGAGTTATATATAGAGTTAATGTTGAGAGCAAGCTGTTATTAACAGCTAAAAGAATCTTTGTCCAGACCCTTCCCTGGAATGACGAGAGTTCAGATACGACCCCCTTGTTGCCTTTTGTAGGGTACCCCTGGGAATCTCTCTCTGTGTCTTGGGAGGGTACAAGAATAAAGAAGAAGGCCTGTCCATGGCCTCCTCTCCACCCAAGTGGTTGTGTGGGGCGCCCCTCAATCAGGCTGGGCCTCCATGATTTCTCTATAGGCCAAAGCACCACTTTTCCCCCCACCCCCAAACCTGTGAAAATCGTGGTCTCTGTTGGTATTTACGTCCGGACGTAGGTCAGACTCTCCTGGGGGAACTTCATCCTTTGGACTCAACAAGAATTAGGTTGGCCGTGCCTCCTTCGTGGCGGGTGTCTGTGGAAGTCTATCTTTTTTTGGCAATTCGGTCGTCTAGGTTGTATGAATCTCCAGAAGCTTTGCTGGATGGTCCCGTGCCTCTGGTGCAGCTATCCCTAGCTTGGGCAGAAAGGCTGGGCCCTCCTCCGGATATTTAATTGAGAGGATATTCGCTTCTTTGATCACCTGGAGTCTGAAGGGGAAGGCACATTGGTATTTGATACATGCTGTAAGCAGGCTAGCCGTCACCTCCGTTAGATTCCTTCTGCGGTTTAGGGTGATGGGGAGAGGTCAGTATAGACTTGGAGGGGAGCATTTTCAAAGTTCAATCTGTCAGGGCCTCTAGTTGCATTTTCAAAAACCTCCTTCATCTGATAATATTGGAACCTGGTGATCAAAATCCGAGGTCTTTCTCCAGGCTGGAGCCTGATCCTCAGTACCCTTTGACACCTGTCCAGTCTAAGAGATTCTTCTGTAAAGTATGTATGTATGTCTTTATTTCTATAGCGCCATTAATGTACATAGCGCTTCACAGCAGTAATAGTTAAAATCATATAAATAATAAATAAAGTAAAACTTTCTACTTACCCATGTCATCATGAAGGGCTTCCTTGTCAGCATACTCCAGGTCCATGTCCTCTGTTGCCAGCAAGATTACCTGAAAGAATATAATCTAATGGCCCCTAACCTCTTAATCACCTTAGCGATTATTAATCGCTATAGTAATTAAATGTTAACCCACCCTCCTACGCTACCCACGCAGGAGGCCTAACCACCCACCCCGGGACCACTTTTCCCACCCTCTACCCATTAATTTGCACAGTGGTACATCATACCATATAATATGGGCATAATAAGCCACTATAGCACTCAATGATCAACCTAATAAAAATCATTAAGGCCAAAAATACACAAGAATAAAATAAATACACAAGCACCTAAACATCCCATCAATAAAACAATTAAAAAGCCTAATAGTACACATGAATAAAAATTATCTATCACCAAAACAGCAAAATAACACAAACCATGTTATTCGAAAACAGAATAATTAAATTAAATAAACACCTATCCAACCAATTCAAGAAATTAAAACACTAGCCAACAAATCAATTCAAGAAATAAAACCACTAGCCAACAAAACATTGAATTCATTTCAAATGCTAACCAATCCTAAAAGGTACTAAAAACAAGCCATACAAATTCCAAACAATTTAATTAAAACAATAAAATACCTGTGGGGAGAAGGGGAAGGGAGTTAACCTCTGCTCAGCCTGTTTGCATGTGGCTGAAGAACATACAGTATATAGGAAATGGTGCTGCGCTGAGAAATGAACTAATTGTCAATAATAGAGAGAAATAACTCAGCTAGTTAGTACTCTATAACCAGACATAGTGTAACATTGTGATCAGTTAAAATAAACTTTATTAATTTCTAGGGTAAACTAAAGGGGTGCACACATAAGAACAGTACAACATATAAAATCTTGCCTTGTATACTATAGGGTCACATGAATAAGGAGCTAAAATAAGCATACCAAATTGCAATCCTGAATAATACCGTGAGTATTTGATAGTATTATTTAGCTAGACCACCCATTGTATAGTGTATCTGCATACTGGAATAGTAATTTATATAGTCTGATTAGACAAACTGCCTACTGGGAAAGTATACTGTATGTATGGTCTGGTTAGATAATCTAACTCCAGTGTGAACCAAACTATATACAGCTGCGCCAGCCTTTAATCTAAATCAGCCAAAGCCGTGCCGCTCTGATAACTGCGGCCAGACGCGCTCTGTTTTCTTATTTTTCTAAGCGGTTTTCGTTATTTTAGCGCTCGCTTTTTTAGCGTTGTCTGCAATACTGCAATACCTTCTAGAAACTCAGGTGGCGATCGCGAGCTGTTGTCTTAAAAGTCTAATAGCAATTCAACCTACAGTACAGCTGTACATTTCAGCAAGTCAAACCATTTTCCGACTTTAAATTTTTTTTTTACATGACGTCACTTAAAGGGAATGATGTCAGCCAATCAGAATGGCTGTGCTTCATTTGCCTTTAAGATGACGTCACGAAGCCGGAGTCACATGGTGTTTCAGCCAATCAGATCGTGGGAAACAATTCCACACTCTGATTGGCTGAAATACCATGTGATGCCGGCCATCTTGGATTTAGTGACGTCATCTTAAAGGCAAATGAAGCACAGCCATTCTGATTGGCTGGCATCATTCCCTTTAAATGACGTCATGTAAAAAAAAAATTAAGGTCGGAAAATGTTTTCAACAGCCAATCAGGTGGCTGTTAACCATTTTGAGGCTAAATGTGACGTCACAAGCCCTATTTAAGGCCGTGACGCCTCATTTGAGCCCAAGAAGCCGACGAGACAACATAGGTTGGGATTTACCATGGGGTTTTTTGGATTGACAGATGAATAAAGAAGATAAAGAAGATCAAGAAATGGTGACATATGAAGATAGAAGAAGGTGATTAAAGAAAGAAAAAGGAAGATTTGGGTACCTGATCCGGATCTTCATGGCGGATGGCATCGGATGCTGTTGGAGGCCTTCAAGATACGTGTGCTTCCTGTTACCCCGGGAGTCGGAGGGCCACCGCTTCTAATGGTAAGTAATATATTGAGTGTTTGTAAATGTCTCTTTTTACAGGTTTCTTCATTGGATGTGTTTTTTGATATTTTGGGGGAGGCACATTGATTGATAATATATTAATCTGTACCACTTTAAGGTACAGATTAATACATTATTATGACAATATTTGGGGGGCATTTGTGGCTTGGTATTGCTGTTGATGTTTTTAATGTCAGTTTTTTATGTGGATGTCATTGTTTGTTTTTTTCCTGCTTAATGTAATAAAATGTTTGCGATTGGTGTTCACTTGTAGTTAATGTTGTATTATGTTAGCTAATGTGTTTTATGGTTACTTCAGAGATTGTTTGAATGTATTTCTTTGTCTTTTAATGGTTACATTCATTAATGTTGTAGTAATTAATTGGTTTGATTGGTTAGTGTTACTATTGATTTTGAATTGGTTTAGGAATTAATTGGTTTCATTGGTTAATGGTTTAATTAATTCATTCTTGACTTTGTTACTGCTTGCATTGATAGGATTAGCTGGCTACTGTTTTTATCTACTTTATTTAGGTATGCTAATGCAGTGTTTAATAATGGGCAAATAATCTATTATCCATATCTGGATAATAGTTATTTTGCACATTATTGTACTGTATGTTTTAGGGTGGAGGAGGGGGGTGGTTGTGTATTGATGTTTGTTAAATCTTTTTTTAATATACATTTGATTAATAGCGTACATGAGCAGGGGGTCTCCGGAGCTGAACAGCATTGGTTTCAGGTCCGAGGACCCCCTACTTCAGGAGATACAGGCCCCGTTATGGGGTGCCGGTATACCCTGCTGAATTTCAATGTCCCGGTCACGTGACGTGGAAGCTTGAAAGTGCAGGGGATACCGGCACCCCATAACAGGGCCTGTATCTCCTGAAGTAGGGGGTCCTCGGACCTGAAACCAATGCTGTTCAGCTCCGGAGACCCCCTGCTCATGTACACTACTGCTGCGGTGCATCTGAGTCTAACACATTGCCGGTTTTTCCCTGGCTTTTTCCTGGAATGCGACGCACTTCACCTGGAGCATGCCGCATTCATTTTGCGTTCTCAGCCACGGGTCATGCGCGGGTGACGCACGGTTGATGGGTTTTTTACTGAGAATGGTTCGGATTTAATAGTTTGCAATTCTTCGCGTGTCCGCCAGATGGCAGATATTCATGAATTGTAATGCGCATGCGCTTCAGTAATGTGTCGACTTTCAGGTGTTTCGTTTAAAAAATATACCACAGTGTGCTATTGTAACTTGGCCTTGAGACTGAAGGAAGAGGTTGCAAAAATGTATCAATTTAGGCTTTTCATATTAAAGAAAGACAAAGACCAGTTTCGGTTACAGTATTCTCCAGAGACCCGCCGCCCGCCTGAGTGTTCAAGTGCAGCCCGTTTCCAAAAACCCGACAGAAGTTACGCGTTTTTGGTATGGGCCGCGATTAATGCAACAGATGATAAGATGGCAACAGTTGTTCAAATTTATCAGTATTTTATCGAAAACTCTGACTTTTACAAATTTTCGCCTGCTCCTCGTACGTGAAGCGTGCAATAAGGAAAAGGTTATGTAGCGATCCCTGTTTTTATCGTATTGAGACACAATTTGTTGGAGGGTATTGGTGTGTATCACCGGCTTTTTCCTGTATCTATGATCATGCAGACGGCAAAATGCGAGGGGTTGTGTTAAAACCAACTAAGAAACGACAGTCGCTGCCAAGCAATGCACCGGCACCGGCTTCCGATAACGGTCCCACCGTCAGTGACAACCCTGAGCCTGAGTTGGATTTCGCGTGCAGTTTCGATCAAGCTTGCATGTACCTAAGCAATTTCCAGCCTCATCAGCAGACTACAGGTGGACTAGTCCCGCTGCAAACTATCGACATGGATGATGAAGAAAGCTGGACTGGCAGTGGACGCCAGCTGAATGGGAAATTCTATGGTGAGTATTGTTGCCGTATTATTGTCTGTGTTTTTTTTATTTTGACAATACAGTATCAATATCGGTGCAATTTAAAAGTCAAGCGATTCTCCTGTAAGCAATATCATTGGCTGAGCGGCTTCTACAGTACTGTGCTGCAGATACTGAACAATTGGTGGAGCGCTAGGCGCATGCGCATTGGAACCTTCTTGAAATGCATATGCGTGTCATTACATCCACGATAGGATGTGAACAGGAGACGCCCCCCGAGAAAATTATTGGTGGGACTGGCTGGGAATTTCTTTAGACCATTACAGTAAAACTTTTATTTTTATTTTTCCTCAGAAAAGAAAGCGGCTAATGGAGGGATTTCGATGGATAATATAACTTTGTGTAACAATGCCTGCACATTGCTGAATCGGATTTAAAAAGCCACGTACCGGAGTCTACAGTTTAGTGGCCGTTGTTATTGATTAGGATAGAATACTGTACCTGACACAGTATGCTGATGTTTTCAGGCCTTACAGTATACAATACTTTTTTATAAACAGTATACTGTGTAATAAACCCCAAAAAATAAAAACTATGCATTTATTCTACATGTATTACACTACTGTACATACTGTACAGTATGTGTCTTCTATACAGTGCCAGTACCTACAGTACAGTACTGTATGTGTCTTCTATTTTTTTAATACTCTTGTACTACAGTATACAGTACAATGTTTCTGGACAGTAGTGTACATTCTAGAAACACTGTATTTTGTTACAGTATCAAAGGAGCCAATGGAACAATGTAAAACAAATCAACATGTTCTTTTATTGGTGGAGTAAGTACAAAAACATTTATTTACAAATACTGTACAATGTAGAAACATTTTAAGTGCACAGCAATTCAAAACATCAACAGGAGTATGGTTTACTGCTACAGTAGTGAAAACATTTATGTATAGAAAGTAAAAACATTTACAGTCAGTCAATATGGTTTACAGTCACATGTTTTAAAAACAAATTCTTTATTCATAAAATATACAAAACGCAACATCTCCTTTATTACAGTCAAAACATATACAGTGGGATGGTGTGCAAAACAGTCTGCACCAGTACAGTCCTCGAGGGCAGCAGACAGGCCCGGTTTTCAGGACAACCTTGAAAACCGTGCCTGTTTGCGGCCCTCCGGGACTGGAATTGTGCAGGTCCTATGTGTGTGTGTACAGCAAGTTAAAATATTTCTGTATAAATACAAGTTAAAAAACACACAACAACATCCCCTTTATTTAAGTACAGCAGGTCAAAACATGTACAATACAGTTCAGCACAACAGTATGATCTTACCTGTGATTAAAAAAAATCTTTATTCATAAAATACAGTATACAAAACGCAACATCTCCTTTATTAAAGAAACATACAGTATACAGTACAGTGGTGTGCAAAACAGTCAGTCAGGCCTGCACCAGTACAGTCCTCAATGGCAGCAGACAGGCCCGTTTTTCAGGACAACCTTGAAAACCGTGCCTGTTTGCGGCTCACCGGGACTGGAATTGTGCAGGTCCTGTGTGTGTGTGTACAGCAAGTTAAAGCAGTAAGTTAAATACAGTACAGCAGGTCAAAACATCTCCTTTATTTAAGTTCAGCAGGTCAAAACATGTACAGCACAGTTCAGCACAACAGTATGGACTTACAGTTCCCGTGATTAAGCCATAAAGTCCACCACATTGTCCATCCATGGCCGATTCCTTGCATGGCGCAAAACGCTATTAATGCAGTCTCGAACGCCTTTCATTACAGGATCTGTAATTGGATAAAAGCGCCGCATTTCATCCCGAATGTTCTTTCTTAAATTGTCAGGAAGCGCCTTTTTTACGCGATTTCCGTCGTAGTTCACTTTGAATGCCCAGTCGCAGTACAACGAAAAGGGAACATGATGCATAAAAAGTAACAAGGCATACTTGTGGGGTGCACCTGCACTCATCACCCTAAACTTCTCCCTGAGCGCCGGTGGCAGATCGCACAGGGTGATGTCGGGCACTGTATCGATGCGAGCGAAGGTAGGTCTTCTGCAAGCGGGTGTGCTTGAGGCAATGGGCGATTGTAGGTTGTCTGGGAGGAAGCTTTCCTCCGGTCTTTGTCGCCGTGTTGTCTCCTGGCGTGGTCTTGACGGGGTTGTCATGTTCTCCTCAACGGCATACATGTACACTACATCTTCTGGTGGAGGGGGTGCGCTTGGTGATGGAAGGGGGTCGATGCTCGCATTCATCACATCCATGTCACCACCCTGCTCCGGCGTCGGGGAAACAGGGGCATTAACATCGAGCAAATGATGTATACCCGCTATGTCAGCCTCTATCTTCTCCATCCGTCAATCCATCCGTTGATCCATATGTATCATCCGTTGATCCATATGTATCATCAGTTGATCCATATGTAGCATTCGTTGCTCCACATTTAGCATTATCTCCAGAAGCAGATCTATCTTTGCCAGAACAATAGAGTTCTCGGGGAGATCCACACTTATCCCATTCAGCATCCGGTCTAACGAGCTGCTTCTTGTGCATGGCGTGTGGACATCTGGGTGGATGGGTGCAACGGAGGATAAGATGGGGGTTCCATGGAGAGAAGCGGCAGCGACGTCGAAGAAGGGTGGAGGAGGTGACCTGTGGATATCCGGTAGAGGAGAAGCGGCAGCATCATCGAAGACTAATGGAGAAAGTGACCTTTGGATTTCTGGGCGAGAAGCAGAGTCGTCTAAGAGCAAAGGAGAAAGTGACCCGTGGATTTCAGAGGTGGCAGCGTCGTCGGATAAAACCGGAGAAGATGGCCTTTGGGTTTCCGGGATGGCTGTGGCAGCGTCGATGACGAGGGGTGGAGAAGACGGGCTGAAGATTTCCGGGACAGCGGCGGCAGAGTCGTCGAAGCGTATGGGAGGTGGTGGTCTGCGGGTACAATGGGTTGGCTGCCAATCGTTTTCCGTCGAAAGTACATCACCATATATCTTCTTGACATAATAAGGCTGACATCTATGAAAACCCTTAGCCTTTGGGGTCAGCAGAAGGTTTTCTTTATTGGCCTTAGCCTGTCGCTTTTGCATTGGCGTGGAAACGGCAACCGCCTTTCGCTTTTTCTGCATGACAAGCACGGCAGAGGCGAGTGGGTTCCTGCGTCCGTAGAATCGGGGTTGCTCTATGGAAGCAGGTGGCACAATGCAGTTTCTGGACAAGGGCAAGTTCAGATTAAGATCATCAAGTGGTGGGCTATGCAAAGTGTGTAACCTTTTATGCATGGCAGTGAGGTACAGGTGTTGAAAGTGGGCGTATTCTAATGTGATTCATTACCGTATAAATACACCATCCATTTTGTGGATTCACTGCACATTGAATACACATCGACTAAACATCGAATATACATTCTTGTGTTTGTATTTCTTTCTACTCGCAGCAATGGTTGTTAAAAAGATTTCCAAGGATCTCAGCATGCGAATTAAGGACATGTATACGAGCGGACACCGAATTGCTGCTATCCAACGCTGGTTAGCTACTTCTGGCCTCGTTGTGCCAGCAACCACCTTGAGCTATCATGTACATGGAAAAAACAGAGAACACAAAAGGGCACCAAGGGTAACTAACGCGTAAGTATATTTATAACACTTTAAAAAAAAAATTAGATCCAAAAATGTACTGTACATCTACAGTACTGTATCTAATATTTTGTATATTCATATTTATATTACAACAGTATATATATTTTGTATATTTATATTTATAGTACAACAGGATATATATTTTGTATATTCATATTTATATTACAACAGTATACTGTATATATTTTGTATATTTATATTTATATTACAACAGTATATATATTTTGTATATTTATATTTATATTACAACAGTATATATATTTTGTATATTTATATTTATATTACAACAGGATATATATTTTGTATATTCATATTTATATTACAACAGTATACTGTATATATTTTGTATATTTATATTTATATTACAACAGTATATATATGTTGTATATTTATATTACAACAGTATATATATTTTGTATATTTATATTTATATTTCAACAGTATATACTGTATATGTTGTATATTTATATTTATATTACAACAGTTTTATATTGCTGCATATTAATTGAACAATATATTTTATCCTATTGATCTACTGTCTCTAATATTTTTACTTACCGGAATGTTTTTCTTTACATTGTAGGGAGACAACTCAGTCAAAAGTGTTGTTTAGGAAACTGTACTGTACCGCTAAAATTATTTATTCCTTGTCATTACAGAGCGTATCCCATGATAAGGGACGCAAACAAAATCAAAAGAGTGGTCCAGGCCCAGGCATGGATGGACAGTGGGGAAACTTTCCAGACTTGCATCTTCACTGACGAGTCTACTGTGTCGCTGGAGAGATTTGCAAGCTTTGCGTTCCACAAAAAAGGCCGCATATCTTTGAAGCCGCGGCCAAAACACCCCGTGAAGCTGCATGTGGGGGGTTCCATCTCTAGGCGTGGACCAGGATGCATTGTCATCTTTGAAGGTAAAATATATGAAATATAATGTAGCCTTATGCACTGTACTTTATTAGTGTAGCCTTACTGTATGCACTGTACTGTTTTATTGTGCAGTTTTTTGAGCACATTCTTTTCTTGCTATAGGAATCATGAATTAAGCTTTCTTCCAAGACAACATTGTCCCTGAGATAGTGCAATACATCACACGCAAGTTCCCTGAATGGTCACCTCTTCTATCAGGACAACGATCCGAAGCACACCGCATCAACAGCGCATATCCTTGAGCGCGGTATCAACTGGGTGATGACGCCAGCGGAGTAAGTGCGGTAACCATGTCTCATTTTTTTCCCACTGTTTTTACTGTATACTGTATCTCTTAAACTAATTGTCCTTTATTTCTAATGACAGATCGCCAGACTTCAATCTGATCGAAATGGTCTGGCATCATCTGAAGGACCATATCCGGAAAGTGGCGAAACCCTCCAAAAAGGACAATTTGTTGAAAGGCATAATGAGTTTTTGGAACGATGTACTCACCGTGGAACGCTGCAATAAATATATAGACCATATTGCCACTGTTACATAGTTACATAGTTACATAGTAGATGAGGTTGAAAAAAGACTTCCGTCCATCAAGTTCAACCTATGCTAAATTTAGACAACAGATACTTTATCCTATATCTATACTTATTGATCCAGAGGAAGGCAAACAAAAAACCCCATTAAGGGGAAAAATTAATTCCTTCCTGACTCCAAGAATTGGCAATCGGATTAATCCATGGATCAACATCCTTCCCATGTATACTTATTTGGTATATCCCTGTATACCTTTCCCATCTAAAAAGATGTCCAACCTTTTTTTGAACAAATCTATTGTATCTGCCATCACAGTCTCCATGGGATGAATAGTTCTTTTGAAAGCTCCTTGTATTGTCCCTGAATATATTTGTATATAGTTATCATATCCCCTCTTAGACGCCTCTTTTCTAATGTAAATAAATCTAATTTAGCTAGCCTCTCCTCATAAGTTAGAATGTCCATCCCCTTTATTAATTTGGTGGCTCTTCGCTGCACTCTCTCTAGTTCCATAATGTCTTTTCTTAGGATTGGTGCCAAAATTGTATTCCATATTCAAGGTGTGGTCTTACTAATGCTTTGTAAAGGGGCATAATTATGTTTACTTCCCTTCTATCCATTGCCCGTTTGATGCAAGATAAGATCTTGTTTGCCTTTGTAGCTACTGCATGACATTGGGCACTATTGCTAAGCCTGCTGTCTACAAGCACTCTTAAATCCTTCTCCATCAAGGATTCCCCCAATATATCTCCATTTAATTTGTAAGTCGCCTTTTTATTCTTGCATCCCAAATGCATAACCTTACATTTATCTGTATTAAACCTCATTTGCCATTTACCTGCCCACGTTTCCAGTCTCTCCAAGTCCTTCTGAAGAGAAATTACATCCTGCTCTGATTCTATTACCTTACACAATTTAGTATCATCAGCAAAGATGGAGACTTTGCTCTTGATCCCAACCTCAAAGGTCATCAATAAACAAGTTAAAAAGCAGGAGTCCCAGTACCGATCCTTGTTCCTATCGATCTTGTTCCAGGTTACTGCTTGCCTAAATCCAAAACCTACCCCTTGTCACCACCAGAGTCTCAGGCCATGGATGAATATATCCAGGAGAACCTCAAGAAAGGTTTCATTTGCCGTTCCAACTCCCCAGCAGGGGCTGGCTTTTTCTTCGTGAAAAAGAAAGATGGGTCGTTAAGACCTTCCATTGATTACAGGGGTTTGAACCGCATCACCATTAAGATTCATTATCCCCTACCCCTTATTACCGAACTGTTTGATAAATTACAGAGGGCTAAGATCTTATTCAATTTGGATTTACGTGGAGCCTATAATCTGGTGCGCATCAGACAGGGGGACGAATGAAAGACGGCCTTCAACACACATAGCGGCCACTACGAGTATCTTGTAATGCCCTTCGGGTTATGTAATGCCCCAGCAGTTTTCCAGGACTTTATTAACGACTTTTTCGTAAGGTACTCAACATTTTTGTAATAGTTTACTTGGGTGACATCCTGATTTTTTCCAAAGATCTCCAGGATCATATTCGCCACACTTCCTACATTCTCTCTCGTCTCCGTGAACACCATCTGTACGCCAAGCTGGAGAAGTGCACCTTCCATCAGACCTCTACTCAATTCCTGGGTTACATCATTTCAGATAAGGGTTTTATGATGGATTCCGATAAACTTCAGTCAGTGACTGAATGGCCAAGACCCAATTCCCTCAAGGCCATACAACGCTTTTTGGGATTCGCGAATTACTATCTTAAGTTTATACGTAATTTTTCTACCATTATGGCACCCCTTACAGCTCTTACGAAGAAAGGGGCTGATCCATCTGCTTGGTCACCTGAGGCTCTGTCCACCTTCAAGGTACTCAAGGAAGCTTTTGTATCCGCACCTATCCTCTGTCATCCCTACATCGATCTTCCCTTCGTGTTGGAGGTCGACGCCTCCGATTGCGGTGCAGGGGCAGTTCTGTCTCAGAGACCTACTCCCCAAGACAAGTTACATCCCTGTGCATACTTCTCCAATAAGTTCTCATCTGCTGAGAGGAATTACGACGTGGGTAACAGGAAGCTCTTGGCCATGAAGATGGCTCTCCAAGAGCGGAGACATCTCTTGGAGGGGTCGAAAGAGCCGTTTACTATCCTCATGGATCACAAAAACCTTCTCTACATCGAGAACGCCCGACACCTTGGTCCACGACAGGCTCGTTGGTCTCTTTCCCAGATTTGTTTTTCACCTTTCTTATATTCCCTGGACAAAAAATGTAAAGGCGGACGCACTTTACAGACAACATTCCTCAGAGGAGAGACCAGAGGAGTCCTTGGAGACCATCCTTCCATACGAGAGGATTCTCACCACATCTACCTTCAAGAACCTTGATAAGATTATGCATTCTCAGAGACGCATTCCTACGGACTTGGTGGTTCCCAACAACAAACTCTGAAGTCCAGAGTTGGGGCCACTCTTCAAAATCCGCCGGTCATCCAGGTTTTAAAAAACTATTGACTTTATTCGTCGGAATTTTTGGTGGCCCAAAAAGTCCCAAGATATTTTGGAATATACCCGCGCTTGTCCTACCTGAGCGCAGAACAAGACACTCCATCAAAACCCCCAAGGTTTTCTGTTACCTCTACCAGTCCCCGACCGCCCCTGGTCCCATATTTCAATGGATTTCATCATGGAGTTGCCCAAATCCAGAGGAATGAACACAATCTTGGTGGTCGTGATAAAATTCTCTAAGATGGCTCATTTTGTTCCACTTCAGGGACTGTCCATCTCTCCCGCCCTTGCTGATATCTTCACTGATCAAATTTTTCAGATTCATGGGATCCCTTCCTCTATTGTTTCTGACAGAGGGTCCCAGTTTGTGTCCAAGTTTTGGAGAACTTTCACCAAGAGATTGGGCATCTCTTCCTCCTCCTCTGCTTATCATCCACAGTCCAATGGACAGACAGAGAGGATCAACGAGTCCCTGGAAAAGTACCTTAGATGCTTTATATCTGATTCCCAGGATGATTAGACTCAACAAAGCCCTGATGAAGTGTCATGTGACACGAAACATGTTCGTGATGTCATAACGCAGCGACGCACGTCCGTGATGACGGTCAGTTTGTGTAGGTAGTAGAGCCCTATCTGCCACGAGGAGCACAAAGGGGAATTCTAGCGCCTAAGGTCTGTTTTTTCTATATCATCTTGCATTACTAGCACCTCTCCTTCCCTGTCACAATCTAGGGTTGTGCATTTGGGTGTTTACATCCATTATTCCTGTGTGGCTAGGGCTCGTGCATAGTTTATTTGTGTCAATTTAGACAAGGTTATTATTATATTACTGTATTATGTGTATTTTTTGTATGATGAATGATTTTTCATGATAAAAATATATGTATTAATTCTGGTTTCTTCTGGTTTCATTTTCATGCGCTCCTATTTTTGTTTTTTGTTAGACTCAACTCCTTCCTTGGGTGGAGTATGCTGTTAATTCTGCCAAGAATGAAGCCAGCCATAAGTCACCCTTTTTTTTTTTATAAATTATGGGTTTCACCCTTCCTGCTTGCCCATCTCCAACATTCCGTCTGGGGTACCGGCCGTAGACGAACGCATTTCTTCTCTCCAAACAGCATGGTCCAGGATTCAAACTACCCTTCTCGACTCCTCCCACAGATCTAAACTTCAGGCTGATTGCCGCAGTCGTCCTGTGCCAAGGTACAGGCCAGGGGATTTGGTATGGCTCTCCTCTAAAAATATCCACTTAAAGGTACCATCCCCAAAATTGGCACCTAAAATCCTGGGTCCTTTTCCTATTTTAGAACAGATCAATCCTTTGGCATTTTGCCTCCAGCTACCACACAGTATGAAGATTCTCAATGTTTTTCATGTTTCTCTCTTAAAATCTTCATCCTCAGTCACTTCTTCCCGGACCAGACTCGCAAGCCAGATCCAGTTACCATCCAAAATAATGAAGAGTGTGAGGTTCACTCTCTATTGGATTCCCATGTGTCCAGGGGTCAACTCCAGTTCCTGGTGCAATGGAAAGGTTTTTGACCGAGGAGAAGTCTTGGGTTCCTTTAAAGGACATTCACGCTCTGGGTCTTCTTAGAGCCTTCAGAAGGAATTTTCCGGAGAAAACTTTTGAGGACCGTTCAGAGGCCGTTCCTGAAGAGGGGGGTACTGTTAGGAATCTGATTTCTTGGTGCCGTCTGCGCAACACACAGACAACCCTCAGGGAGACTCAGGGCGCGCAGCGCAACCTCGCCTACCTGCCTCCATGGGTCATTAGCTCCTCCGTCGCCGCAGGGTCGCACCCCTCAGCAGTCCCGCCGCTCCCCCTCCTCCTCAGTGGGAGACGCGGTCCCTCTAGCCCGCGCGCACACGTGCATCCTCCTCCAGCACTGGTCGCATGCACACGCAGCTTACCGTGCATGCGCCCAGCTTCCGCTCTTCAGCTTCCACTCCTGCTGTAAGGCTCTGCCCCATGCACCACGCGGGCGTACTCAGAGTACTACCAGTACTCACCTGGGATGTATCAGCCGCACCAATCCGGAAAGGCTCCCTGCAGTCCTCCTATTCCGCCCCCATCCCTAATTGGTCTGCCCAGCCTTATCAGGCATCTCTGAGCCCTCACTCATCGCTCAACATAGTTTCTGTATGGAAGTTGTTTGGTGTTCTCTTGGTGATTCTACAGGTTCTGACACGGATCGTACGTCTACCCCCTTTGGCTCCCGACCTCGGCTCTCCTCAGACTACGTATTCTCTGGCATCCCATGATCACGGCTTGGACTTCAACCCTCCTCAGATCTCCGCTACCTGACCTCGGCAAGGCAACCACTATTCTACTCCTACACCCAGTACCGGCAAGTATTGTCTACCTTACATACATCTGACCTGGCAACGCTTAACACCACACTCCGGACATGCTCCCTTTGCTGCGGGTGCATGTATTCCTACTTCCCCCTTCAGCACAGGGAATGGGTCTGGTCTGCGGCAGCACCGGACTAACAAAAAGGTTGATACCATTTGCATTGGAGGAAATGTGCAGTAAACTTTGATTCAGAAGTGCGTTGCACCCCAACCGACGCTATGCCTCTTTTCGGTGATGAAGATGTCGACAGTCCCTCAGAAGAAGAGACTGAAGAAGAAGTCAACTGGGCCGATATAATGGCCAGAAAGGAATGAAGTCATGCACAATTGGACAACTTCTTGGTCCAGCAGGACTATGAAATGGTTAACTGTTCTTTAAATATAGTAGGCTGTCTTAAGAATAAGAGGTGACTGAGAAGATTGGATATGAGGCTATGAGGAAGATGGGAGGTCACCAAGGGGCGTGAGTCAACCACAAGGAAAGGATCACGTCAGCCATTTTGACCATTTCCATTTTGTTCAGTTTGCCATTCTGAGTAAATGCAGTATGAAAGATGCATGCAAAAAGGATGTTTGTGCAGTCGTTCTTAGCAGAAATTAGCCCCCACCAATTCTCATAAATTGCTGACCCTTAAATTATGTGACGTATTGAGGTGTAGGCCATTTCCCTCATCTGCATAGATGTTTAATGTTATATATATATATATATATATATTATTGTTCTTTTAGAGAACAAAAGGAGGGAAATGTAAGGGACAGTAGAGAAGGCCAGAATCTGCATTTGTGTCATACCCTCCATTTTGTCTGCAATTGCTAGCTAAAATTTATTTTCTCATGAAGTCAGCTTTTTACTGTTTAATCTGTAGTAGGAGGCAAGTTCCCTGGGAAGCCTACTCACCCCACATATCTGCAATGGAAACCAAGGTTGTTGATAATGTAGGTAGTGAGAATGTTATGTATTTCAGACAGTGCCTGTCCTGGGAGATTTACACCCCTGTATCACCCCACTAACATGCCTTGCCCCTAAATCATGCATGCCTCTACCTAAGTTACGCCTCTAACCAATGTTTTCTTTGTTCTGTATAATTTTTTTTACCTTATGCTAATGTGAAAGCGTGGAAATAAAATCAATCAGTCAAGGGTTCAAAGTATCAACGTGAGTTTATCTGCTCCAAGGTACAAGTGAGAGAGAATTCAAAAATGAACTCATGCCTCTGAAAACATATTGCTTGGTATCACATTTTTATACATTTCAAAAATTAGTAATACGCCCCTTAAGGGGGCTGGCTTAGAGATAAAAAACAATACGATGACTTATATAAAAATCCTTATTAATACATAAATATGCTTCACATGCTATATTCTTATCCTATATATCACAGCAATGTGGGCCCCTTAACTTCTGACTTTAAGGAGTAACCCTGTTTAGCCCTCTGTGTGTACTGTATCTGTCAGATAACAGAACCTAACGTCAGCAGAAATGTCTAAGGCAGGAAAAACTCTTTACAAATGCAATTTCAATTTCATGACTCGTAGGAATTATACAAGGGTGAGTTACAGCTAGGAGCGATACTCTGCAGGATATCAATCATTCACAAATAAACAGATAAGCATACATACAAGCAAACACTCAAAATGGCGGTTGGGCCAAAATGGAGGTGATGATAGTCTATCTTCATATAGCCTGAGCCACACACATTATCTGAATCTTCACACTAAATAAACTGAGACAAAGGATTTGAAACCCTGGTTGTGTATCGTTTCATTCGTGTCCCAGGCCTGTAAATTCCACCAGATCGAGATTAACAGTGCCAGGGCGTGGTTCCAAATCTTCCCGGGATGTCAGCCATGAGCGGTGCTGTGTGTGTATCCAGTCACAAAGGCCTCCAGCCTTTTGCAATTGACAAACCGATTCTTTCAAAAGTTATGTAATATATTTTTAACTTTAAAACTCCTAATTTTAGGAACTTGAACAAGAAAAAACATTGGTCTTAAAGTAGTTTCTATCAGTGAAGAAGACAATGTGAATGAAGATAATTAACGTGTGTAAATTTTTTAGGAATAATGTTAATTTGGAAATCATCACTTGCTTTACATTTCTTTTTGAAATATATATCCAGATTCCTAGTAGAATAAATACATTTGCTTTTAACTTGATTTTTGTTAAAAACCATTTTTAAATAGCTTCAATATTTGAGTTGTTATTCAAATACAGTTTTATGCTACCGTATTTTCACATTTATAATACGCATAGTGGCATATTGTTTTTAAATTAAGACATATGCCTCTTACATTAAATGTTATAATCATTTTGGAAAAAAGTTACATTCCAGATGTTTATTGTGAATTCATGGTTTATTTATGCTCTGTCAGCAAACACATACAATTAAACCGTATTAATTATATGCTTATTATCAAATCATATTTTATAACACATTTTATTGTAATTAAAGTTTTCTTGATAACAGTGCTTTAACATTCATTTTGGTTTATGTATTGTTTAGTTGTATCACATAGTATGAATATAAAATATTTGATGTAGATTTAAGTACTAATGATCTCCATTTAAATTTGTATTGGGCTTAATAGCTGCATCTCCATATATTCGAACAGAAAGTATAATTCTCCCTATGCAGAAATATCTATATATAAATGCAAACAATACTTGTGTTAAGTGCAAAGCAGAATATACACAAATGTGAAGTGTTCAGTGCTTTAAATGAGTGCATATTTAGTTATTTCCTCCACCACTCCCTCCTTAGATTTCAAGTCAAACTGTAATATCCGTCTCAATGGCAGTTTTTCCCATGTGATATACAAAATTGAGAATTATTTCAAAACTCTTTAAAAAAAAAACATGCTTTAACCTTTTTGTTTTAATTTTTTGAAAGAAGAAGCTCAAAAAATATAGTCATAAGACTTGATTTCCATGGAAACAAAATAAAGTTTGAAAAATTCAGGGGGCTATGCACCAAGCAGTGATGACTGCTTTTAAGAGCGATAAGTGCCATTTAAGACGAAACTGCATGCAGCGCCATTCACTAAGCAGTGATAACACTGCAGTATCGCTTTTAAAAGGCATTTTTCAGAAAAAAACGTCAGTGAAAAAAAAAAGTTTATTTCTGCCTCGGGGACCCCTAATTCCCGAGTTACAGGCCCCAGTATGGGGTTCCGGAATCTCCACCATGTTAAAATCCATGTGGGATGTAAACAAAGCAGAGGGTTACCGACACCCCATACCAGGGCCTGTATCTCGGGAAGCAGGGTGTCCTCGTACCTGAAACCAAAGCTGTTCTGCTCCGGAGACCCCCTGGTCATCTACACTAGGAATAACATTTAAATTTCCACGGAGGTCTGGGGGCCCTCGGGTTGTTCCCATGGGGGCCTGGGGCCCTTGAGTGGTCCTTGTGTATCCATGGGACCCCACAGCTGTGGGGCCCCCGCTTCTTTCCCACAGGTGTCCCACGTGGGTCTGCAGGTGATACCCATTGGCATCCGGGGGTCCTCGGGTGGTATTCAGTGGTTGTCCGAGGGTCCTCAGGTTGTCTCCATAGGTCCCCGCCAGTCCTCCGGAACCAGTCCTGTATGTAAAAAAATTAAACATGTAATACACAAATAAATACACCACCCCCTCCCTCCCACCAAACACATTCAGTACATTAATGGGCAAAATAACTATTATCCAGATATGGATAATAGATTATCTGCAAATTATTAAACACAAGATAAGGCAGCATACATAAATCAAGTAAATAAATAAGTTCTACTTACCCCTGCAATATGATGGGCATCCTCTTCAGCTTACTGCAAGGTCCCTTTTCTCCGTTGCCAGAAAAATACATAGAAAATACAATCTAATGTCCCCTAACCCCTTAATGACCTTAACGATTAATAACCACTACAGTAATTAAGGGGTTAACCCACTCTGCCCGGATACCCATCCAGGAGGCCTAACCACCCACCCCAGACCCACTATACCCACGCTGTACCCATTAATTTTTATAGTATTACATCATACCATATAATAACATGGGCATGATAAGTCACTATAGCACACAATGGTCACCTAATCACAATACATTAATGCACAAAACACACAATAATGAAACATTAAAAAACACCAAAATACCCTAATTCACTAAATAAAAAGAGTAGCCAGAAAATGTAATTAATAAACGCGCTAATCAGCTCAACAAGGAATTAATTAAACCAGTAACCAATCAAAGCAATTAATTAATAAAACAACAGTGAATTGGTTAAACCATTAACTAGTAAAAGCAATTAATTAATAAAACAACAAGGAACTAATTGTAACAGTAACCAATCAAACCAATTAATTAATAAAACAACAAGGATGACACTGGCAATAAATTCCAAAAGGTCTGGTTACCCTGGCTAGCCCAGACAGACATCCCAGGGGTAAATGCCGCCAGTGTTGCTTTGATAGTTTTAGATGCGTTCTTCTTTGATTAGTGACGGAAAGCCACAAGGAAAAGATAATACCTGGAACCGCGTGGCAGTCCTACAGGCTCATGTACCAGACCATTTTGACCCTGCCCGTCCCTCACCCCCCCCCCACTTCCTTCCCTTGGTTATGTGGTTTGATGTTTTATTTGATCTGTTGGTTTGACACAAGAAAATGTCAAGTATACATTATATGGGCTGATATGTATTCTGTGCAAAAACTCAATACAAATTTAAGTTATAAAACAAAAAGGAATTAATTGTAACAGTTACCAACAAAGACATTAATTATTAAAAAATATCGGCAACACAACCATTAAAAACATTAGGAAAAAATCACCATCAATACAAAGCAAGACATTAAAAACAAATTATTGGCCTAATAATGTATTGATCTGTACCCTAAAGGGGTACTGATTAATATATTATCAGTCAATGTGAAAATAAAAAATAAAAATAAACATCCAATCGAATAACCTGTAAAAAAATACATTTCTATACATTCAATATATTACTTACCTTTAGAAGCGCTGGCCCTCTGTCTCCCAGGGAAACAGTAAGCTCACATACCGAGAAGGCCTCAAACAGCATCTGATGCCAACCGCCATGAAGATCCAGATCAGGGACCCAATTGTTGTTTCTTTTATCTCTAATCACCTTCTTCTGTCTTCTTCTGTAATTATTTCTGTATCTTCTTTATCTTCTATCTTCATCTGTCAATCCAAAATCCCCATGGCAGATCCCAACCGATGTTGTCTCGTCATCTTCTTGGGCTCAAATGAGGCGTCACAGCCTTAAATTTGGCTTGTGATGTCACATTTGGGCGGGAACTGGTTCAACAGCCATCTGATTGGCTGTTAAAACCATGAGGTGATTTTTTAATGATGTCATTTAAAGGGAATGATGCCAGCCAATCTGAATGGCTGTGCTTCATTTCTCTTTAACATGATGTCACCATCCCATGGCTTCAAACACTTTATCACCCCACCTTATCTACAGTACATCTCTGTTTTTTGTTAAGTTTTTTTTTGCTCTCCCTTACACTGTTTTAGCCATATTCATAGTCAATCAGTATTAGACCTGAGGAAGAGAGGAGAACTCTCGAAAGATTGTCCAAATAAAAAAGGTATCACCTACAGTAATACTGAAGAACTCATTTATTCTGCACATCGCAACTGGACTAACACGGCTATTTCTGTTTTATTCTTTATGGATAAACATACATACAGGGACAAGCAATGGTTGTTTTGCCAAATGCTTGCTTTTATGAATTTTAAATGTATTTTGGTACTTTGTTTGGATTTTGTATGCTGGCATTTTTGGTGGTGTTTTAAAATGTTTAGTTCCGGCTTTTGATTGATGTTTGCTTTTTAATGTTGGATTATTTTTTGACTTTTGATTTTGAATGATGCTGTTTATTTAGATATTGACTTTATTTATTCATGGTTTTGTTTTGGTGTTTTAATTGTTTATTCCGGTGTTTATTTTGGATTGGATTAATTGATTGGTGGTTATTTTATTTGGTTTACTTCTTAATTTGTTTTAATTTTATGATTGTTTGGAATGCATTGGATCTTGATTGTGATTGTTTTTTTAGGTTGACCATTGACTAGCATAGTGTTCAATTATGCCCATATTATATGGGCATGATGTACCCACTGTACCAATGAATGGGTGAAGGGTTTTGGTAGTTGCCTGGGGAGGGTGGTTAGGCCTCCTGGATGGGTAGCGGGAGAGGGTGGGTTAACCCCTTAATTACTATAGCGGTGATTAAGGTGATTAAGTGGTTATGCTGCTTAGTGTATTTTAAATTGGCAAGTGCAAATGTATTATCCATACGTGGATAATAGTAATTTTGCCCATTATTGTACTGTATGTATCAGGGGGCAAGGGGGAGGGAGGGGGTGTATAAGTATTGTGGGTTTTTTATGGGGGGGGCACATGATTTGTACCACATGCAAGCAGGGACACCCGGGCACCTGTAGGACCACCCGAGGGCCATCATTGGCCTATAGTATCATTCCTGTGCATTAAAAAATATATGTTACATATTATAGGGGAGAATAGGGTTTGTTGGGGGAACATTGGGAGGGCAATTGTCCCCAATAACCATGCTATTGTGCCTTAACTCCTTTTTTTAATAGTGTGCAGGAGCAGGGGGTCTCCTGATCTGAACCGCTTTGATTTCTGGCTCAGGGACCCCCTGCTTCCCGAGTTACAGGCCCCGATAGGGTCATTGGATGCCAGTATCGCCAACATTTTTAAAGCTCCACTCACATTTAAATATTAGAGATACTGGAACCCCATATATTGGCCTGTAACTCGGGAAGCATGGGGTCCTCGAGGCTGAAATCAATGCGGTTCATCTCAGGAGACCCCCCTGCTCCGCACTATTAATAAAAATTCTATTAAAGCAGATTCATTACCATTGCGGATAGCCGCTACGGTAATGAATTATTTTATATTGTTGTGTGTTTTGATACTAGTGTATGTAAGGATGTGGTAGGAACCTCATATGTGTGTTCAGTTGGTGTTTGACTCTGTTCAGTGAGAGGCCTGTGGAGTGTCTGCAACAGTGTTGCAGTGTGTCAGAGCAGAGTCAGACAGGCAGTGGCTGATGCAATAGCTGTGTGTCTGTGCAGATTAAGGCAGAGAGGCTCCGTGGAGAAACTACAACTCCCATGAGCTCCTGGGCACTCACCTGATGTAAAGAACCAATCAGAAGGCTAGGACGAAAGGAGCAGGAAAGGAAAGCGTGGGGGAGAGACCACGCTAGTCAGAGGAGATCTGCACAGAGCTCAAGGAGGTGGTGGTGACTGCAGGGGGTCCGTGACCCACCTGCATAGGCCAGCTATTCCCTCAGGCCCATAGGAGCATCCCCTGAGTCACAGTAGGCTGCTGTACTGCAGGGACGCCCTTTAGTGGAAGTGATTGTCACCCTACTATACATTAGTTAGGGACAAATAACAGAGTTGCGGCCGGTTGCAGTCATCTGGGACCAGACGGCTGGACACCGTGACATCAGGAGGTCAAGGGTCGGAGACATCAGATCCTTTGTGAAGAGGTACCAGTCACCGCCGTGACCGGAAGGTATATTGTAACAAGTGCACCAACACCGGTCATCAGGCGCTGATCCCGCATTAGGCTAAACTCTTTAGGGACACTAGTGAGTGGCTAGAGGACTGAGCCTATACCACGTAATACAATACAAGGACAATACTCTATAAGAACGTGGCTGAGCCACTATTGTACAGGACAATATTCCCTAGAGGTGTGGCCGAGCCACTATAGTATAAGGACTGTAGCAGTTATAACGGTGTTAGGTATTGCTGCCAAGACTAGCATTATAGTATAAGAATATGTTATGTGTGATGTCATATAGAGTATAAGGTATGATTGCATAGTAAAACTTGGTTGCACGCACTGTGGTGGTATGTTTCTTGCCCAGGGGAATCTTGCATAACGGGGATCCTGGGTAAGTGGAGGCGCTGCGCTAGAATAGTTACCCCAGGCTCCCAGCTAGCGGAGGCTCAGATCTCCTGGAGCTGCAGGTTGTGTACAGTGACCAGTAGTCCCTTTGGGAGGCGTCAGATAAAGGGCTACATGTAGATGAGCAGGAAGTCTTCTGAGCTGAACCGCATTGGTTTCAGCCTCGGGGACCCCCTACTTCATGAGATACAGGCCCTGTTATGGGGTGCCAGTATCCCCCTGCATGATTAAAATCCCCCAGTCACGTGACGCGAGAGTTTTGAAAGCACAGGGGATACCGACACCCCATAACGGGGCCTGTATCTCATGAAGTAGGGGGGCCCCGAAGCTGAAACCAATGCGGTTCAGCTCAGGAGGCCCCCTACACATGTACACTATTATTAAAATGTATATGTATACTGTACGATTGCTTGTAAGAGCCGTGCTTGGAGACGCAGTGCCTCCATGCAGATCTTACAGGCGGCTTTCTTTTCTATCAGCTATCGCGCTTTACAAGTTTAAGCGCGATAGCAGGGGGGAAAAAAGCTCGCGTGATCTGGCATTTGCTTATCGTACGGAACAAAATGGGATTAACTTGTTAGTGAATCTCGCGTTTGGCTTCACTTTTTAGCGTGCGAGTCAAAATGTCAGATTTGCACGCAAAAGCTTGCTGCTAAGTGCATCCATAATGATTGATAGTTTACTGCTGCGGCCGAGTTTATTCGAGCATTTGCCCGTTCTCGGCCGCAGCAGTATCCTGGCGCGCGCCGGAGGGTGCCGGGCGCGCGCCAAAGCAGCGGAAGAGCGCCCTCCGATCGGGGCGCTCTCCCTACCGCTGCCGGGTCCGCCGGGTCCCCCAGAACCCCCTGCCGCCGTCCCCCACAACGCGGGACACCAGGGCTCCCTCGGGGAGCCCTGGACGCGCGTGCAGGGGGCGCAGGCACCCGATGACGCGTGATCGCGCATCGGAGACGCGCGGCACGCCGAGGGGCTGCCACTTGCAAGCCGGGAAATCTCCCGGCTTGCGGAACTGGCCACACTGCAATAAAGTGTGTCGCCAGTGTATATGAGCATTTATTTGAAAGATAAACATTTAAGAAATACTGCATGCAGCTTTTGATACCAAAGTACACCTATGGTAAAGTATTTATTTACCATGCATTTCATTGAATAGAATAATATATTGATATCACTAACCATATTACTTAACACTATATCACTATACCATATCACTTATCATATTCCTTCTATTGTTTACCATGATGTTTCATTAGTATTAAAATGGTCAATATTACTTATAAATAACATGTATACTTTTAATACCAAGCATAATCATTTCATGTATGGTATTGTTTTAAAGCCATGTTTAATATGAAGTTTCATTCGTTTATGAAAACATGTTCCATGCTGAAGGCCATGGATTAAAAGCATTGTTCTGCTTTTATCTCTCTTGTCTTCCTTGAGGCAATCACTTAAATTGGTCTATGCTATATGGTACTGTAGGTAGGAATTCTTGCAAAAAAAAAAACAATTTTAGTGAAGATAATTTTTTAACTGGAAAGTATCTGACATGCCTAAGGCATCAACCAATAACATGTATGCTAAACTAAAGTTCAATGGTTCTAAATGCCATTAAGATCAGCCTAGCCTTACATCTTTCAAAGGAACAATAGAGTCACGGAAGAGCTGTTGTGAATGATTAATAGTTACAGAAAAGGATTTCAAAGAAATGCATTTACTTTTTAGTATTTCTCCCCATTTCTGGTATTAATATTTGAGAAATCTATTGTTAATATACATTTTCTTCACTCCACTTACTATAGTCACAAAAAGTGTGAAATAATAGTTACAAATCTTTATTTGTACAAACTAACACTGTGTATTAATGGAGTAAAATATAACATGTATTAAGTAATATTAGAAATGCAGTGATCTGTGTTCCAAATTAATTTTGTCCTTAGTCACTAGACATTAAATCAGTGAAAATAACATTATGGTAACCAAAACAGTTCAAATTTTGTAAAATAAATAAATAAAGTATTTTTCGTCATTGCTGCATTTAGTGAAATAATGGGAGAGAAAAATTAATTCTGTGAGGATTCGGGGGTCACGACGGCCGCAACGTGACCTTCTTTCACCTCATGTTGCGCCCGCTGCTGATGGGCGTCCCCCTCACCGGTCCCATCCGGTCCCCATGGTTGGCGGACTCCCTCCTCGTCCCCGGCGGACGGCCACTGTTCCGCAGGCGGCTGAGCTATGGCGGCTGCTGCTGCTCCTGGGCGCATGCTCCCCCTTGATACGGAGCGCGCGCCAGATCTAGTTAATTTATTCACTGCTCGAGCAGTGAGGCCCCGCCCCCAAGACACACACAGCCTACAGTCATGCCCTAAGAGAGCTCACCTGCATTCTTCTCTAGGCAGCCTATCCAGGACAGCTCCATACACTCCTCCATGTCTGCCTCCTCTTCCTATTCGCCAGCCGCTCTATATAATGCCTGTCTTGCCATTCCCACATCACTCGATATAGTCTCTGCTTACGGACTTCTATTCTGGCACTCCCTTTGCTCTTTGTTTATTCAGGTTGCGACCCGGCTTGGCGGACGTTCCTCTCTGGCTCTGGACCCTGGCTCCCACTTGACCTTGCAGCTTCTCTCATCGATCGACTACAGCTTGGACCTCGACCTACCAGATCTCTCTCTCCCTGACCTTGGCTAACGGCAACGACTTAGGGCCTCATGCAGTTAGCGCCAAAAAAGTGCTATCGGCAAGTGTTCACTATCGGCATGATTTTGGCGATTTGCCTCCGCAGTATTCAGTAAGGGCCGAATCCCTGGTGAATCCATGGCGAATCACTGCGAAAGCAAAACGCTGATGAGCCGGTGATAAAATAGACTGGCTCTCGATAACCTGCCGATAGGCCGTTTCTGCTGATATGTGTGAGAGAGATCTGCCACTCTCTCTGAGCAAACATCGGCAAAATAAAAATATTTCTAAACAACTTTTACTCATAGTGTACATGTGCAGGGGGTCTCCGGAGCTGAACCGCATTGGTTTCAGGTCCGGGGACCCCCTGCATCCCGAGATACAGGCCCTGTTATGAGGTGCCGGTATCCCTCTGCATTTAAATGTCTCGATCACGTGACCGTGGAATGTAAACAAAGCAGAGGGATACCGGCACCCCATAATGGGGCCTGTATCTCGGGAATCAGGGGGTCCCCGGACCTAAAACCAAAGCAGTTCAGCTCCGGAGACCCTCTGCACATCTACACTGAGTAAATCACACATATAAATAAACAATCATTCCTTACCTTAGCGACTATCCGCTTTGGTAATTAAGCAGCCTAAATGTATTTTTAATAATATTGTGCAGGAGCAGGGGGTCCCCTGAGCTGAACCGCATTGATTTGTGGCTCAGGGACCCCCTGCTTCCTGAGTTACAGGCCCCAGTATGGGGCATCTGGTGCCTATGTCGCCGCCATTTTTATAGCGTCCAAGACGCGACGTGGGCTCTATAAGGATGGCGGCGACACTGGCACCCGATGCCCCATACCGGGGCCTGTAACTTGGGAAGCAGGGTGTCCCTGAGCCACAAATCAATGCGGTTCAGCTCAGGAGACCCCCTGCTCCAGCACAATATTATTAAAATACATTAATGCTGCTTCATTACCATAGCGGCTATCCGCTAAGGCAATGGAGGGGTTAAGGCATCATAGCATGTTTATTGGGGACAATTGCCCCAAATAAAAATAGCAATAAACAACATACACCCCCTGTGCCCCCAACAACCCTTATACCCCCATTACATATATCACATTTTTGGGATGCACAGCAATGATACTAGAGGCCTGCAGGGGCCCTCGGGTGTTCCCCGCAGGCCTGCGGTACCAATTCTGTGCCCCCCCCAAAAAAATCCAACAACACAAATACTTAACAATAAATACACCCCCCTAAAACATACAATACAGTAATGGGCAAAATTGCTATTATCCACATATGGATAATAGTGAATGTGCCCATTTAAAATACATAAAGAACAATAAATACATTAAATACATATTGCACTCACCATTGTCCGGCTGCCAAGATGAAGGCCATCCTCATCTTCATCACCGTCCATGCCCCCTCCGATGCTGCAAAACAGAAACAAGAATAAAAACAGCCAATGTAATGTCCCCTAACCCCTTAATCACCATAGCGGTTATTAACCACTACAGTCATTAAGGGGTTAACCCACCCTCATCCACCACTCGGGAGGCCTACATACCCTCCCCCACTACCCCTCCCACTCCGTCAGGCCTAACCACCCTCACCCAATACCCAGCCGGGAGGCCTACCCACATACCCTTGGGGCCAATACCCCTTCCCCCCACCCCCAGTACCCACAATAAAAACAATACACTGACAAACAATAAACATCATTCTATTTATTAAATACATAACCCACCCCCTGTGCCCCCCCATAAATACAAGAAATATTCTTTTACATACAGGGTACATACCCCAGGCCCACGTGAATCCCCGGTGGACCTGACGGGTCACCTCAAAGACCTACAGGTTACCAGCAACATGTTTCACACAGGGTCTGGAGGCCTGTTGGTGGGTCCTGCAAGGTGCCATGGCCCACCAGGTGGTCTCCGCGTGTCACCGTGGGCCACAAATGGGTCTCCACGGTAGGCCCGGGGAAGTCTGGGGGCCCCGGGTCAGACCCATAGGTGTCTGAGGGACCTTGGGTGGTTCCCATAGGGGTCTGGGGACCCACGGGTGGTCACTACGGGTCCACGGTGCCCCCATAGATGTGGGGCCACCGGTTCTTCCCCACAGGTGTCCCCCGTGGACCCACCAGCCTAATACCCGTGAGAAGCCCAAGGATACTGCAGGTGGTCTCCAGAGGTCTCTCGCAAACCAAAAGGAACCAACCCTGTATGTAAAAAAAATAAACCTGACCTATACATTAAATACATCAATCCACCCCCCCCCCACAACACATACAGTACAATAATGTGCCAAATAACTATTATCCAGATAGGGATAATAGATTATTTGCCCATTATTAAACACATTAACTAGCATAATAAAATAAATAAAGTTCTACTGACCTCATCAATGAGAAGCCCCCGTCGCCAGCAAAATCTTTGTCCTCTGTTGCCAACAAAATACATAGCCAATACATTGCAATTACATTCAGATATCAATTAACCCCTTAATAACCTTATTGGATAATAACCGCAAAGGTAATTAAGGGGTTAAGCCACCCTGGCCCGTAAACCACCCTTCACCCATTCATTTGTACAGTGGCTTCTTCATGCAACTATATATATATATATATATATATATATATATATATATATATATATATATATATATATATTTATCTATATCTATATCTACTGCTGCGACCAGCTTTATTCTAACGTTTGCCCGGAATTGTTTTTGGCAGTTTTCGAACTTGGCCGCGTTCCATCCGCCTTCCCCTCCCCGCGTGCGCATCTTCTTCCCCGCGTGTGCATCGCATCTGCTCACCTCGCGATTCCCAGCTGCTCCCCCTTGCTCCTCCTGGCTGTTCCGCATCTTCCCCTTACCCCATCAACATTCGGGGCCTTCGGGGATGCCGGGGAACCCTGGAACGGTGTGACCGGCGCCACTGTGATGCGCGGCACGCACCAGGAAACAGCCGCGAGACAGCCGCACGTTGCGGTGGCGGCTGCTTTAGAATAAAGGCGGATGCCAGTGTATATCTATATCGAGAGAGAGAGAGAGAGAGAGAGAGAGAGAGAGAGAGAGAGAGAGAGAGAGAGAGAGAGAGAGAGAGAGAGAGAGAGAGAGATGATGAACCAATATACAAATAAATGTAGAAGGGTTATCAAAAACATGCTCTACTGCAAATACCATTTCTCCATACAGACACAGTACAATAAAATCACATTTCATAAAAATAACCAATCTCATCTTCCAATCAAAATCCTCAAATGCCAATCAAAAGCCTCAAATGACAATCAAAACATTGCATTTACATTGTATACATGATACACACAATCTATGCACCATGTACACTCTGCCAATGAATGTTAACAATAACATATTCCAAACAAAATACAAATACATCCAAACAAGTATACTATTTAAACCAATCAAGTCACCATAAATCAGTTAGCATTCATTGATCAAATCACTAAACAATTTAAATTCCATCCATAACAATTAAACAATTAACTTTTTCAATCGTTAAACAGAACAAGTTACCATCAGACAAAATATAAGTACCAAAAAGAATACAATATACAAAAGCACGCCTCACCATGACCTAAAGTACACATACAAGACCAAAATTACATTTATCTAATTCGAAAATACATTACACACATTTATGCATAGCAGCATAGCCAAAATCATTTTAAATACTGCAAAACAAACTTTAAAAAAACATAATTTCTTACCCTGTATGTATATATCGATCTAGACATATGTAGGAGGTCCTTCCTCCTCGGCGTCTACCTTCACAATGAGACGACATAGGCTTTTATAGGCCTATGACATCAGATTTTCGTCATATTGTTCCCACGGCCCTGGTTGGGCCGTGAAAACCCTGTGATTTGGGGGGGAAAAAATAATTTCGATGAAGTCATTTAAAGGCAATGACGCCAGCCAATCAGAATGGTTGTGCTACAATTGCCTTTAAGATGACGTCATGAAAAGAAAGATGGCTTGCCTCACTTGGTACGGTAGCCAATCAGAGCATGGGAACTACATCCCAACTCTAATTGGCTCTAGTTGACCATGTGACAGAGGCTTGGGTGACTTGATTGGTTTAAATAGTATACTTGTTTGGATGTATTTGTATTTTGTTTGGAATTTGTTATTGTTAACATTCATTGGCAGAGTGTACATGGTGCATAGATCGTATTTTATTGTACTGTGTCTGTATGGAGAAGTGGTATTTGCAGTAGAGCATGTTTTTGATAACCCTTCTACATTTATATGTATATTGGTTCATCATGTGTGTGTCTTTTTATATATATATATATATATATATATATAATCAAAAAATAAATAGTTGATACCGTTCTGTGGCTAATGAAATGCTTTTATTTGTGTGAGCTTTCGAGATACACTGATCTCTTCTTCCGGCGATGTTACAATGAATGAAGCAAGGATAACTTAAAAACAGTGTCTCTTGGAATGTTATCTGTGCTTGTCCTTCCCCCGATGTGGATGTGTTTTATGGCTAGAGGTGTCAAAGGGTAACTGAAAGCAAGTGAAGAAAGAGGGTGTATGTGTATCAGTGTGAATAAAAATGAATGGAGAGCCCACAGTGCTCTACACAAGGTGTGTGTGGAGTGAGAGGGATATAAATGGTGTAGGTGGGTGTGGAAATGTGAGAGTTTGTAGCACAACTAAAAGTGTGTGTGGATACTATGTGGTCCCTATTGGTGTATATGGATGGAAAAATAAGGAGTATTAGTATGTGTGAGAGACAGCTGTGTGTGCATACATATAGCACAGTATGTACAGACATGGCCTTTAGCGCTCATGGGAAGAGAGTTCGCTAGTGTCAGTAATGACTCATAAAATTTCGATCTCTGTTTAGGCCACTGCTAAGTGTCCCGAACAGTTGCATAAATTTGTATTCATGCAACCGTCTCTCTTTCGGGGTTTTAAGATTACCTTTGAGTATGGCAACCCTCAGATCGTTCATCTTATGGCCAGAGTCAGAGAAATGTTTGCCAACAGGACTGTCTCTTGTTCCGCGTGTGATGCTGTGGCGATGCAGGTTCATTCTCTTGTTTAGCCCCTGTCCTGTCTCACCTATGTAGTAGCAGCCCCCTGGGCATTTCATGCACATGATGAGGTACACGACATTGCTGGAGGAACAGGTGAACCCTCCTCTGATTTTGTATTCCCGATTCTTGTGTGGTATTTGTATTGTGTCCGCTGTGTAGAGCATTGCGCAGGTTTTGCATCTTGGGTCCTGGCATGGTTTTGTCCCGCATTCAGTTGTACTGCTGAATACTTTACTCCTCACCATAATATTCTTGAGATTATGGGGTTGTCTGTATGATAATAAGGGGGCTTCAGGGAAGACCTGTTGCAGTCTTGTATCTTCCTGGAGGATGGGTTGTAGTTTCCTGGCGATATTGCGTAGGGCTCCTAGGTGTGGGTTATATGTGACCACCAAAGGAACCCTGTCGCTTGTCTCCTTCTGTTTGTATTCAAGGAGATCACTTCTTGGTATTCTGGTGGCTTTGTGAATTTGCTGGTCTACAATTCTGTGGTTATATCCACGGTTATAAACCTACCGTGGAGACCCATTTGTGGCCCACGGTGACACGCGGAGACCACCTGGTGGGCCATGGCACCTGGCAGGACCCACCAACAGGCCTCCAGACCCTGTGTGAAACATGTTGCTGGTAACCTGTAGGTCTGTGAGGTGACCCGTCAGGCCCACCGGGGACTCACATGGACCTGGGGTATGAACCCTGTATGTAAAAGAATAAATCATGTATTTATGGGGGGGGACAGTGGGTTGGTTATGTATTTAATAAATAGAATGATTTTTATTGTGGGGCTGTGTATTGTTTTTTTTGTGGGTACTGGGGGTGGGTACTGGGGGTGGGGGGAGGGGGTATTGGCCCCAAGGGTATGTGGGAAGGCCTCCCGGCTGGGTATTGGGTGAGGGTGGTTAGGCCTCATGGGGTGGGGGATTAGTGGGGGAGGGTATGTAGGCCTCCCGAGTGGTGGGTGAGGGTGGGTTAACCCCTTAATGACTGTAGCGGTTAATAACCGCTCTGGTGATTAAGGGGTTAGGGTACATTACATTGGCTGTTTTTATTCTTGTTTATGTTTTGCAGCATCGGAGGAGGCATGGACGGTGATGAAGATGAGGATGGTCTTCATCGTGGCAGCCGGACAAGGGTGAGTGCAATATGTATTTAATGTATTTATTGTTCTTTATGTATTTTAAATGGTCACATTCACTATTATCCATTTGTGGATAATAGTAATTGTGCCCATTACTGTATTGTATGTGTTAAGGGGGGGGGGGGTATTTCTTTATAAGTATGTATTTGTTTTGACATTAATTTGGGGGGGCACAAAATTGGTACTGCAGGCCTGTGGGTAACACCCGAGGACCTCCGCCGGCCTATAGTATCATTAATGTACATATATGTGTATGTTAGGGGGTATAGGGGTTGTTGAGGTAATATATATATATTAAAAAAGTGGCTTATCGGCACCCGCATGCCGATAAGTTTTTATCGGGAACAAAAATGGCCGATTTTGGCCACTTTTCGGCGCTTACTGAATCGGAAGGCATTTTTGGCGAGAAAATGGCAATAAAAGCCTTTTTTCGGCGCTTACTGCATAGAGCCCTTAGTCTCTTCAGTACCGGTACCGGCAAGTATTGCTACACTTATTCACACCTGGCAACGCCAAAACACCACACTCCGGACACGCTCCTTCTACTGCGGGTGCGTGCACATATACATCCCCACCTCAGTATAAGGGATGAGTCTGGTCTGCGGGCAGCACCAGCATAACAAATACATAATACTAAGTAATCCAAGTAAATATGACAGTAAAACAATGGCAAAGAGATAGGGGCTTATTCTAGTAGAGATGTAGTCTGTTTGTATACCTGGATTCTGATTTGTTTGGGTGCAGTTCTTCGCGTATTCGCCAGATGGCATAAGTGAATCCCCTTTGCACTATCCAGTGGATAGTACAGATATATATTGTAGTCAATTTGCAGGTGTTTAGAAACCAGACAAAAACAGAGTCTACCACAGTGATCCATTGTAAATTGACCTTGGTCACTGAAGATGCTGAAGATGTTATCAAATGTAAGCATTTTCATAATTTAAGTAAACACAATGTTGGGTTGATTATTCTCAATTGCTATGCCTGCACAATTGCTGAATAGACTTAACCTGTACACTCAACATCATGTCAATTCCTTATACTAAACCAAACAGTACAGTAATTATGCATTTTTAATATTTTCTGCAATTAATGCTGGAACAGATAACTAGGTGATTTTAGCAGAGATAAATCATCATATTATTGAGAACTACGATTTTTTTCAAATTTTCACCTAACCATCGTGGGGGGAAGCATTCGATAAAGTAAATTTTATCTATTGAGGATTGCTTTTTTCGCACAGCCCCTCCTCCGGGAGTTAACAGAGGTTATTGGTCTGTGCTCAAAGCTTTTGCCGGGATGTTTGCTCATCGCAACTTTAAAAGGAGAAAGGTCAGGTTTAATCCATTTAAGATTCATATTTCATGACCCTGCAATTTACCAACACTGGCCTGCCAATACTATTGCAATAATGTGCCAACCATCACTGAAAACCTGGTGAACCGTAATCCATGCTACCTGGCCCCACCTGATTACCAGCTTCAGCAGGCACCTGTCAGCTATAATGCAGGCTACATGAGTGACCCTTGCTTGTTCGCACACTACACCTCTGACATTGGCTCATCTGCACCCGGTTGGCAAAGTTTATAATGAAGGTAAATATAATGTATTATATACAGTAGCATTACACAATACAGTATTACATTTAATTCCCAATGACACTAAAGTAGTGTATGTCTGCCATATCAATGCATGTACACATGCACAATAGAGTGCAACTTGACACATGCACACCACACTACCAGAAATAATAGCATCTTTTTCCCCCCCGGAAAATAAACTTTGAAATCGAGCTTCAAAAGATAAGGATGAAGTTCGATGGAACTCTAATATTGGTTTTTTTAAACGTTGTTTTTTTACTTTTATACAGTCAGTCAGTATTACCAGCTTCACGCTTTTAAAACATTGCCACACTATTATTATTTTTGACAACACAGTATGCACTGTACAGTACTGTAGGATGTGATTGTTTCAATTACATGTCATAACCTGTACTACAGATGCAGACACCAGTATTAGAACTCTTGCCTGGGAAATTCTGGGGCAGTCTCACAGTAAATGCCTAACATTGCCGCAACATTGCTGCAATATTGCCTCAACATTTCTCTGAGATTCTTATTGGCCCATCGGATTAACACAGCAGGGGTCCCTGCAGTCCTGTTCAATGGGACTGCAGGGACCCCTGCTGTGTTAATCCGATGGGCCATTAAGAATCTCACAGAAATGTTGAGGCAATGTTGAGGCAATGTTGAGACATTTACTGTGAGACTGCCCCAGAATGTCTCAGAATTTCCAAGGTAAGTGTTCTAACACTGGTGGCTGCATCTGTACAATTTCACAACGAGGTGTTCCTTGCTTTTATTCCACTTCCTGGTTAATGGAAAACACTATGTGATGCTTTATGTTCATTTTTAATCTAATTGAATTTAAGTTTTGAAACACAATGTTGGGTACATTATTCTCAATTGCTATGCCTGCACAATTGCTGAATAGAGATACACTCAACATCATGTCATGTCCTTATACTAAACCGAACTGCAATTATGCATTTTTAATATTTTCTACAATTAATGCTGGAACAGATCAAAGTTGACTTTAGCAGAGATATATCATCATATTATTGATAACTACGATTTTTTCAAATGTTCACCTAACCATCGTGGGTGGAAGCATTCGATAAGGCACACTTTAACTAATGAGGATAGCTTTTTTTGCACAGTACCTCCTCAGAGAGATAGCTGGAATTATTGGTCTGTGCTCCAAGCTTTTGCCGGTATGTTTGCTCATGGCAACTTCAAAAGGAGAAAGGTTGGGTATAATCAATTTAAGATTTGTATTTTCCGACCCTGCAATGTACCAAGACTGACTTGCCAATACTATTGCAATAACAGGCTGACCGTCACTGAAAACCTGGTGAACCACAATCCTTTCTACCTAGCCCGCCTGATTACAAGCCTGATTACCAGATTCAGCAGGCACCTGTCAGCTATAATGCAGACTACATGAGTGACCCCAGCTTGTACGCACAATACAGCTCTGAGATTGGCTCATCTCCACCCGGTTGGCAAAGTTTATAATGAAGGTACAGTAAATATAATGTACTGTACAGTATTACACTATACAGTATTAACTTTAATTCTCAAGACACTACAATAGTGTATGCCTGCCATATCAATGCTTTTACACATGCACACTAGAGCGCGATTTGATGCATGCGCACTACCGGAAATAACTACATAATTTTTTCCCCACAAAAGAAACTTTGAAATTGAGCTTCAAAAGATAAGGATGAAGTTTGATGGAACTCTAATATCGTTTTTTTTTAAAGTTGCCTTTTTTACTTTTATAGTCAGTCAGTATTACCAGCTTCATGCTTTTAAAACTTTGCCATGCTATTATTATTTTTGACAACACACTATGCACTGTACAGTACTGTGGTATGTGAAAAATTAGGACTGGGACATAGTTATTGGAAGCTCGCTGAGGCGCGCTCGTGCTCTTCCTTGCCTGCTGAAAATGGGGCTTTTTTCTGTCCTTGCAGGCGACGCAGAGAGCGTGCTTAGGGGGCGGGGCGGAGGCGGAGCAGAGGCGAAGCAGAGGCGGAGCAGAGGTGGAGCGGAGGTGTGCCAGGAGGCAGAGCAGGAGGCGGGGCTAGTCCCCCGCTCCCATTGGATAGGAGCGGTCACATGACCGCTCCTCCGCTTCCCCGAGCGGCAAATTTCAAACCTGCCTGTCTTTTCCAAGTTTTTCAGCCTCCGCACGCATCAGAGCACATGCGGAGGGGGAAACTAAAGCCGCGCTGATGACAGATGCAGGGGCTTTGTGCATCTGCTCAGTGCGGCTCAACCCACCTCAACGATGCTTAAACTCACTATGTCCCAGGCCTTACCCTGTACATGTCATTACTTGTACTAAAATTTAACAACAAGATGTTTTTTTGCTTTTATTCTACTGCCCGATTAATGGAAAACACTATGTGATGCATTTTGTAGAAAACAAACACAACTGTTTCATGATTTAGCTGCTGGTAGAGAAATTTCCATTTCCTGGTTCCACGTGCATGCGCATTATGAATCGGACTTAGAAACTTAGAAATCCAACGGGAATTTTTTTTTAAAGGGACATTCTTTTTTTTTCTTGAGGAGGAGAAAATAATTGTGAGCTTTATACAAAACCTTATACAGTATGATTCAAGCAATTTTTACATTGTTACAATCACGAATGTAAAAAACAACTTAGGGCTCTGCTCAGCTAATATAAATGATTGTATTTATATCTGTTAGGGGGGTGCTGTTAGGGAACATATATGAACATTGAAATACAATAGAACAGAATCCCTATTAGGAGCACTTAACCCCTACTAATATATTAAACGATAATACTTTATTACATATAATAGAAAGCTACACTCAAATATTAAAACCTATGGACGTAATACAGAACACTTAACTAGTGTGGTGAGTCAAATAGTGGATGATGTGCAAAACCTCACAGTTGTAGATAACAAAATACTGCCTATATAAAGTATCACACTAAAGCAGCCTGCTTAGATGCCCAGTCATGCAGACAGGAAAAAGTGTGAGGTTATAATACTGCTTATACACACTAAATATCAAAGAAAACAATACAGACCGGCGCCTTAAAGTCCAAATGGAAGATATAAAAGTTCAATGGATGATTTGGAATATCCAATGGATGTTGATCTGGTCCAGTGGACAGCAGGTTCCTCAGCAGCAGAAATGTTAAGACATGCAGGGGAGACAAGAGGACAAGATCATAGTGTAACACAGTATGGTTATGACAAAAAACACATAGACATAGACAAACAGACACACACAACACTAAACAATAGGCTGACTATTAATAAAGATGATTTAAAAAACACGATAAAATGCAGGTGACTGGTGACGAGCAGGTCTAGGATCCGGTGTGTAAAAACCGGAATCCTACTTACAGCAGGTCCCTAGGATAGGCGCAGGTAAGGGTAGTATAAGTGTCCGACGGATGGTGTTGGTGGACGCGTGCCACGTGTAGATGCCTGCAGGAGCTTCCTTGGATAGCTGCCGATGATGGCGACGCTTCCTTCTGCTACATGTGACGTCCTCCGTTGGCGCCCGGAAGTGCGTCACAACGGGCGGGACGACACACCAGGTATCACTGCCGATACCAACTCCTATACACTGTGACTCCAGAGACTGCTTTAAAGGTCTGCTTCTCTACCAGTACTGCTGATAAATGATTCTCAATGGCCGAACGAGTTTCGTGCGCATGCGCACTTCTTCAGGGGGTAATGAGCACAGTCCATGGTGGCTTTAAATACAGACAGGGCACACTTCATTGGTTAAATAAAATGTCACTCACAGTTCATTTGTGCAAACCATGATTGGATGCACTGCCTGTCAATCATGTCCTGTGTACAAGTCAGCCTTAACATACAACTAGAACAACATATATACAAAAAGTGACAAACATATATACCATAAAAACACATACAATTAAACAGTTGTTACTGATCATGCCTAATACAACTTATTAATCAGAATATACAGTAACAGATACTGTATTGTGATTCATACACTTAGTGAAATTAATAATAATTTTTTTCCATAATGATGTAACCTCATTTGCACGCTATTGGTTTTTGTGATTGCAGCAGCTATTAATTGCTAAAAAAACCCATTTGATAAAAGATCTATGTTAAAAATAAAAATATATTAAAAATAAAAAAAAAAAATATATTAGAATATGTATATATATTAGAACCTTATAATTTATTAAATATATCTTAAAATTCATTAAAAAGATCAATTAGAAAATTGGTATGAATAAATCATTTTAAAAAATCATTTTAAAAAAACGCCTAGATCGAAATCAATGTTGAGACCGTTAGGTGAGAGTGTCTTTAATTCGTAGATCCAGTAGGCTTCACGCCTACTGATCTGTTTCAATAAATTACCTCCTCTCCAATTATTTTGTACGGTTTCAATGGCTTGACATTTTAGACCCATCGGATTCCTATTATGATAGATATTAAAATGGTGTGACACACTGTGTGTATTTAAACACTAACACTAACACTAACACTAACACTAACACAAATATCAAGCTACTGCAGTTATATTAATAGGGATTCTGCTCTATTGTATTTCATTGTTAAAATCACTACTGTTTTATTTTATAAATGATGTTGTATTTTGCAGAATAATTTGAATTTAAGAAACCCCAAAAAGAAATATTACTAACTTGTATTCTATATTTATTATGCAATACCTTCAACTTTGGGTAGGCTTGCTCTGCTTTTCATACTGCTTATGGAAATATCACACACACACACACACACACACACACACACACACACACACACACACACACACACACACACACACACACACACACACACACACACACACACACACACACACACACACACACACACACACACACACACACACACACACACACACACACACACACACACACACACACACACACACACACACACACAATACTGGTCTCAAGGGAGTGATACTGTAACTTTTATTACATTTCAAAAGAGTTCAAAGGATTTCATTCTACTGTAATCCTGCACGCTCATTCGAGCATTAGACCAAGAATAAACAATTTAGTTGCACCTTCATCCAACCCCAACCCCCCAAAGCAAAAAGCAAAGCAAAAGGCATTCGATTTGTTATTCACACCTCCCCGGCCATTTAGACATTTCTTTGCTTGCTTTCACATGCATGTGCATGGGTGATAAGTACAGCATTGTGATTTCTTGAGAAGGACTTCACTGCCAATGTGAATTTCAAGTCAGAAAAAAAAGGCATGTATTTTTTTTCTCTTTTTTCTCGCTTATAGATTAATAAATGAGTTAATTTATGAAAAGATTATGTGATGCTTTTTTTAAATATTTTATCAATTTTTACATTCATAAAATCACTTCCTTTTTATTTCTCTATGAGGTGGCATACTCTAATTTTTATTTGGGGTGGGGTATACTATTAAAACCTTCAACTTTGTGTAGGCTTGGTATGCTTTTCATACTTTTTGTGGAAATATCACACACACATACAAACGTTCCCAAAGGAGTGATACATTTTATTCAATTTTAAAACAGTTCCCAGGATTCAATCTACTGTAATCCTGCACGCTCATCACAGCATTAGACAAAGACAGACTCATTTAGTTGCACCTCCCCCCCCTGACCCCCCCCACCTACATTCACATGGAAAGACACAATGTTTCTGGCTTTGGCTATTGTAGTTTTTAATTCCATAGGGTTTAGCTAAGTCACCTCACCCGGTGTAAACGACTATGTATTTATTTTGTCATTGAGAGAGGGGGGGATTAGGACAAACTATTTACTGTTATTATGCACAGTACAATTAACTTGGACATCCCCCCCCACTCTTTCCAGTAGTGCAGCATCTCCTGAGAAATAAACAAATTGCTGCAGGGTTAGTGAATTGAAAGCCTTGACTGTTTAACACTAATAACAGGCAAACATAATGAATAAACTATAACTTTCCGTACCTGTAAACAATAATTAATTTTTAGAAATCATAGGTAATACACCCATGTCTAATAAAAATACTGTATACTGTATAATATATACAAAGTGGAGAGTAAGGGCAGAAAATTGTCCCTGACGAAGCTCCGTAATAGGAGGGAAACGTGCTTTGGGCACGTGATGATGTCATCAGCCTCCGCTATGGGACTGTTTTAAAACAGTGTTTGCCAGCCAGTTTTTCAGTATAGCTATATATAACAACAGTTTTACAGTGAGGGAATGGTTCCTTATGTTCATTGGTATTAATCACCTGGATCCACCATCTATTTAAGGATAATATAGTGTTCCATCCCTACTGCTAGTAAATTTATTCATTTATTGAGCTAGCTACTGATGTGGTGGGCTTTTGCTCACCCTGGCTGTTTGCACTTCTGAAGCCTCTATCACTCCATTTTCAATTGTGTATTGGAGTATCTATATACAGCAGTATCTTTTATTCATCAACATCTCTGAATTTGTTCGGGATTTTTTTCCGAATGCCACTCACTTCACCGCACTTCACCACGTTCATGCCGCATTCTGACCGCATTCATACAGCATTCATGTTGCATTCATACCCACGGTTGACCCGCGGTTGATGTGTTTATTGATAATGGTTCGGATTTAATTGGTTGCAATTCTTCGCGTATCAGCCAGATGGCAGATATTCATGAATTGTAATGCGCATGCGCTTCAGTAAGTGTCGACTTGCAGGTGTTTAAAAAAATACCACAGTGGTCCATTGTAAATTGGCCTTGGAACTGAAGAAGTTACAATAATGTATCAATTTAGGCTTTTCATATTAAAAATAGAAAAGCACAGTTTCTGGTCTGGTTATTGCCCTGAGAGTCGCGCCATGAGTGCACAACTGCAGTCCATGTTCCAAAAACCCGACAGAACGTACGCTTATTTAATATGGGCAGCGATTAATGCAACAGATGATAAGATGGCAACAGTTGTTCAAATTTATCAGTATTTTATCGAAAACTATGACTTTTACAAATTTTCGCCAGATGCTCATGTGTGGAAGCGTGTTATAAGGAAAAAGTTATGTAGCGATCCATGTTTTTTTCGTATTGATCCCGATGTTATTGGAGGGTATTGGTGTGTATCACCGGGTTTTTCCCGTATCTATGATCATGGCAAAGGCGAAAGGTCATGTTAAAACCAACTAAGAAACGTCAGTCACTGGCAAGCAATGCGACAGCAACAGCTTCAAATAATGGTCCGACCGTCAGTGAAAACCTGGTGAACGGCAACCCTTGCTGTCTTTCCCCGCCCGGATACCTGCAGCCTGAGCCGGATTTCGCGTACAGATTCGAGCAAGCTTGCATGTACCTAAGCGATTTCCAGCCTCATCAGCTGACTACAGCAACGGTAACTAACGCGTAAGTATATTTATATAACTATAAAATACAGTATATATATTATTGTTTATATTGCTGCATATTAATTGAACTATATATTGTGTTGATCTCTCATTTAAAGTTATTTCGGTATATTTATATAACTACAGTATATAACACAGTATATCTATTGTTTATATTGCTGCATATTAATAGAACTATATATTGTGTAGATCTATCTCATTGTATAGTTATTTCGGTATATTTATATAACTACAGTATATAATACAGTATATCTATTGTTTATATTGCTGCATATTAATTGAACTATATATTGTGTAGATCTATGTCATTTTATACAATTTTTACTGTAAATGATGTGCTGTACTCTTGGCCTACTGCACTGTAACTTACCGGATTGTTGTTTTTCTGTACATTATAAGGAGGCAACTCTTCTGGTCGACAAAATAAGTGAAGAGAATGATGAGGAGAGTGCCCTAATGGTCAAATAAACTCTGCTGCAAAATCACAATCTCACTGTATCCGAGACCAGCATAAAGAAGATGAGACGCAGAATTGGATGGAAATATGGACGTGTGAGGTTAGTACTGGACAGTACAGGAGGTTAAAGTGTTGTTTAAGAAACTGTACTGTACCTATAAAATTATTCCTTGTCCTTACAGAGCGTACCCTATGATTAGGGAAGTTAACAAGATCAAGAGAGTGGTCCAGGCCCAGGCATGGATCGACAGTGGAGAAACTTTCCAGGATTGCATCTTCACTGACGAGTCTACTGTTTCGCTGGAGAGATTTGCCACCTTTGCATTCCACAAAAAAGGTCGCATATCTATGAAGCCGTGTCCAAAACACCCAGTGAAGATGCATGTGTGGGGTGCCATCTCTAGGCTTGGACCAGGATGCATCGTCATCTTTGAAGGTACAGTAAAATGTATAGAAATGCAAGGGAAAATAGGGAGCACAGCTTTGAGAAATGATTGGAGAAGTGGATTCAATATGATTAGGTCAAATATTCCTGAGCTAATAGGAGCGGGGATAGTGGTGTGTAAAATATTATAAACACTTACACGGCCTTGTGTAAATGCTGTCACATCAAGGTCTCTTTACTCTCCTTCTTCTTCCTTTTTTTTTCTTCTTATTTCTTCTTTCTCCTGTATCTTCCTTTTGTAGAAATTCTTCTTCTTTCATCCAGACAGTCACCTCTTCAGTCTCTCAACGAGTTTCAATTGTAGTGTCGCCCTCGGAGCAAATGGATAAAGGTAAAAAAGATTGCGGGACAAAATCTGATACAATATGACAAGACCTATTCCAGTGATTATAGGTAATAAATGCAGAAAATACTGCCAACACTCACACGGACAAGTGTGAGTGTGTTCCTGGGGGAGGTATCTTTGTCCTCCTCACATGAGAAAGTTCACATATAGAACTTGATATTCTAGATAGTGGAAACAAATTGTGAGGGAAAGGGTAGGGGATATAGTAAAGATATAACAAAGATACTCACACGGCCACGTGTGAGCTCACACTGGAGTTTGGTATCTTTAAACTCCTCCATGAGAGTCCAACACTGCCTTCAAGGAGAATTACTCTTCATGTTGTTGTGGCTAAAAATGACTCTAAAATAGTGTTAGCCAACTAGATCTTTAATAAAACAAAACATACAAGAAATAGTCTAAAAAGCACTTAGTCTAGACGACATAAGTGCCAAAATAAAGACAAATGGCCAGTCTTTAGGAAATTCTCGCAGGGCGTCAGGCACGCAGCTAACTCTGCCCGCGTCCGGGCGTTGTGCTGAGCTCCTACTTCCTGCTCCTGACGGTGGCCGAACAAGTTCAAAATGCTTCAGGGTGTTGAGCTATGCGTTTCGCCCTTTCTTGGGCTTCCTCAGGCTCCGTAGATGGGCACGGTAGAGCTCAAAGCATTATTATATAGCCTCTCGCCATCCAATCCAGTCCTCCCCCTGAAGCAAATTCCCCTCGATCTTCACATTGAATCTAATCAATTGCGCATGAACATTTAAAAGGTTCTAAAAGATTCCAAATGGTAGATCCACGATCTTGGCCATTAATCATGCTATGGTACTATAATAATCAACATATGATGTGGCATCAAATGAGTGTATGAGTGAGACAAATAAAATGAGTGATACAGTTGATACAGTCTAAATATGCACTATACCAAATCGTGTTCTAAAGACATATAAAAACCGGATTGAAATACAATGGTTAATTTTATGTACAGAATATATGTTCGTTGTGCAAAAAAAGCTAAAATACATGTGAATTAGTGATCTATATTCTTAGTTTTAATTACTAGTTTAAATTAAAAAGTCATATGGGATTAATTATCCCTTAGTGATATTAAGAAATAATATCAAATCAATTGTTGTAATTTTAATACAAACAGCTTAAATTTTGTGTGATGGAATACATAATCTTAGTGTAAAAAATTAAGTGCAAATGAAATAGTGATTAATGTTATAATTTTAAAAGGCAAATTTAAGTCAAAAGGTCATATTGAATTAAATATCCCTTAATTGTATTCTAAAAACATATAAGATCCGGTCATTACAATTTTATACAAATGGCTTAAATGTGTGAAATCCTACAAATTTGGAAAACACAGTATATAATAAAACATATGATGGCCAACCCTAATAAAAATTACTTAAAAGCATTGCCATGTATGGGCGTATACAATACTTATATCACATATTTATATGGACGATGTCATCTGAAAAAAATCATAAAACATTATTGTCAATATACATAATACTGAATATTGATGAAAAATAAAAAATGAATAAATCTGTAAAAAATGTTATAGGACTGATAAGAGCAACTAACACGAAATATGTCAAGTTATTCATTTGAACTATAGTGTGCCATAAAGGAAATACAGTCAAGGTGGACGATGATTGATACAATGGCGAGACATACTGGAAACTAGATGAAGGCCCCAAGGTCTATGTCAATATTTAAGCCGCTGGGGGTCAAAGTCTTCAATCTATAAATCCAGTATGTCTCCCCTTGACAGAGCTTCTGGAGTCTATCTCCACCTCTCCAGTGTGCATCTACCCTTTCAAACCCCTTATAGCTAAGGCCCCCTGGGTTTCCTCCGTGACACAGACTGAAATGCCTGGACACGCTGTGTGTCATCACCTGTTTCCGTATGTTACCCATGTGTTCCAGCACGTGGACCCTCAAAGGTCTCGAAGTGTGGCCCACGTACTGGAGTCCACATGGGCAAACAAGCAGGTAAATGACATATTCAGTACGACAGTTTATCATATGCTTTATTTTAAAATTCTCTTTTGTGGTATTTGAGGTGAAGTTTGTTTTATCTCCCTTTATTACCTGTTTACAGGCTTTGCATCCATGGCACCCATAAAAGCCAACTGGGGGAGGTAACCAATTTTTCTCGTTTATTGATGTACCTTTCCTGAACGTGCTGGGTGCCAACTTTGATTTGATGTACATTGCTTTTCTAAAAATTACTCTAGGTACCTCAGGTATGTGTCCCGTTAAAATCGGATCCTTCTGGACTACATGCCAGTGTTTTCTTACTATGTTCTAACTTTAATTGCATCCATGCTATAGTGGTAATAAAGGCCGTATTAAAACTGGTGTCTTTCTTTCTTATAGCTGGTTTTAATAGATCACTTCTCGGAATCATTTCTGTTTTTTTAAATGCTGCCTCCACTAATCTTGGGTGATACCCACATTCCAGAAACCTCTGCTGTCTAAAATAAATGTGCGCTGTTCTTCCTGAATAAGTGTATCCTTGGAAACCACTCTTTGTACTAATCCTAAGCCATCTAAATGCTTGATGCATGTGTAAAGAAATTTGACATCACATGTGGCTAGTATAATCTGGAGAGATTTGCCACCTTTGCATTCCACAAAAAAGGTCGCATATTTATGAAGCCGCGTCCAAAACACCCAGTGAGGATGCATGTGTGGGGTGCCATCTCTAGGCGTGGACCAGGATGCATCGTCATCTTTGAAGGTACAGTAAAATGTATGTCACACGCTTTTGCCTTATGCACTGTACTGTACTAGTGTGCAGTTTTTTGAGCACTTTTCTTTTCTAGTTATAGGAATCATGAATAAAGCTTTCTTCCAAGAGAAAATTGTGCCTGAGCTTGTGAAATACATCACACGTGAGTTCCCAGATGGTTACCGTTTCTACCAGGACAACGATCTGAAGCACACCGCGTCAACAGTGCATATCCTTGAGCACGGTATCAACTGGGTGAAGACGCCAGCGGAGTAAGTGCGGTAACCGTATCTCATTTTTTCCCACTGTTTTTACTATGCACTGTATCTCTTTAACTAATTGTCCTTTTTTTCCCCCTCCCTCCAATGACAGATCGCCAGACTTCAATCCTATCGAAATGGTCTGGCATCAACTGAAGGACCATATTCGTAAAGTCGTGAAACCCTCCAAAAATGATGAGTTGGCGCAAGGCATAATGAGTTTTTGGAACGATGTACTCACCGTGGAACGATGCAATAAATATATTGACCATATTGCGACTATGTTGCCCATTGTGATCACGCGTAATGGGCAAGCATCAGGAAGGTAGTATGGTATAGTACTGTACTGTAGTATTGTAAGTACAGTATGATACAGGTAAGTATGGCACAGATTTTTTTCCCCTGAGAGAGCAGCACCAGCCATCTGGTTACAAAGTATTTAACAGTAGTCACAGTATACAGTAGTTCCAGTATAGACTAGTTTGACAGTACTAACTGGATACTGTTGTCGAATATAGAGTAGCTATTATACAGTACACAATGCCATAATACAGTATGCACCTAACTGCTCAATTTTTTGTTTCCTGAGAGAGCAGCACCAGCAATCTGGTTACAAAGTATTTAACAGTAGTCACAGTATACAGTAGTTCCAGTATAGACTAGTTTGACAGTACTATACAGCACACAATGCCATAATAAAGTATGCACATAACTGCACTAATTTTTTGTTTTCTTGTCTTTTCAGAAAAAAAGGATGGACTGGGGGAGAGTGGGGGTATCGTGTAAAGTTTGTGAACTGTTTGTACAGTTAAGTGTATCTAAACTGCAGTCATGATGTACACAAAATCTCTCCTCTCTCAATGAACTACTGTACTGTACACAGAATGAGGAAGAAGATTAAGACGGAAACAATTATATTATTATATATTATTATATATGATATATTATTAATTAATATTATTATCAATGTGCATTATTCATGATTATCCACCGGCCCTCAATTTTCATCTGACAGAGGAACTTAATAAAGACTGCATTTTGTATTATTCATGATTATTTGTATATTTGTATTTTTTGTTCCTGATAAAATAAAATAAATATTTCTTTACATTCATGATAATCATAATCATTGACAACCCCCCCCCCCCCCCCACACCTACACCAAAGAAAAAGAAAGAATGACCAAAAAGTGGTAATTTACTGCATCAACAACATGAATCAGATAATGTTTTTTTAACTCTCAATTTCACAGTGCTGTGCAAATCAGATTTACAAATCAAATTCGATAGGGGATTATCAAAAGCGTTACCGTAAACAAAGCCTCAAAGGGTTGGGGGGGAGTGGATGGGTGAGTCATGTGCAGTAATCATCAGCTAGCTCCCTTCCCAAAGAAGATTACAGAGTGGTGACTCAAAGCCAACAAAAGAAAAATAAGGCACGCAGGCACAGAGAGATGATGCTCGGCTAGGGATGGACGATTAAAAACACAATAGCAAGCTTTAGAAATGGAATGGTTCTGGAGAGGTGTCTGTCGATAAGAGTTTCAAATCATTGAGCGAGCCTTGTGTGAGTGTGTGGGGGAGGTGAGTACAGGGTACAGCTGCAAGAAGGATTATCTGTACTGCAGTTCAAAGAAATTACATATTTTCAAAAGGCAGGTCATCATAATAATTTGATCCCTATACCCCCAAATACATAAAAAGCACACAAATCAACCATGTGCAGTCAAACGCACAGTGTCGCAGTCAAAAGCTACAGCACAGATTGAAAATAGTAATATCAAGATGGTTTAGGCAGGCTTGTGGAGAAAATAAAAATAAAAAAATGAGGAGAAAAAAATAATATATATATTTTTTTTGGTCACTCAATCTTGAACTTCGCAAGCAAGCAGTGGTGAATTTACAGACGCATGCTCAGTAATCATCAGCTATGTACTGTAGCTCCCATCCCAAAGAGGATTACACGCAGGCGCAGAGAGGTGATGCTCGGCTAGGGACGGACGATTAAAAACACAATGGCAAGCTTTAGAAATGGAATGGTTCTGGAGAGGTGTCTGTTAATAAGAGGTTCAAATCCTTGAGTGAGCCTTGTGTGTGTGTGTGGGGGAGGGGGGTACAGGGTACAGCTGCATGAAGGATTAGCTGTACTGCAGTTCAAAGAAATGGCATATTTTCACATGGCAGGTCATCATAATAATTTGATCCCTACACTTCCAAATACATAAAAAGCACACAAATCAACCATGTGCAGTCAAACGCAGAGTGTCACAGTCAAAAGCTACAGCACAGATTGATAATCGGAATATCAAGATGGTTTAGGCAGGCTTGTGGAGAAAATAACAATAAAAAATGAGGAGAAAAAAATAATATATATATATTTTTTTGGTTACTCACTCTTGAACTTCGCAAGCAAGCAGTGGTGAAGTTACAGACGCATGCGCAGTAATCATCAGCTATGTACTGTAGCTCCCATCCCAAAGAGGATTACAGAGAGGTGACTCAAAGCCAACAATAGGAAAATTAGGCACGCAGGCGCAGAGAGGTGATGCTCGGCTAGGGACGGACGATTAAAAACACAATGGCAAGCTTTAGAAACGGAATGGTTCTGGAGAGGTGTCTGTTGCTAAGAGGTTCAAATCCTTGAGTGAGCCTTGTGTGTATGCGTGGGGGAGGGGGGTACAGGGTACAGCTGCATGAAGGATTAGCTGTACTGCAGTTCAAAGAAATGGCATATTTTCACATGGCAGGTTATCATAATAATTTGATCCCTACACCCCCAAAAACATAAAAGCACACAAATCAACCATGTGCAGTCAAACGCAGAGTGTCGCAGTCAAAAGCTACAGCACAGATTGATAATCGTAATATCAAGATGGTTTAGGCAGGCTTGTGGAGAAAATAACAATAAAAAATGAGGAGAAAAAAATAATATATATATATTTTTTTTGGTCACTCACTCTTGAACTTCGCAAGCAAGCAGTGGTGAAGTTACAGACGCATGCGCAGTAATCATCAGCTATGTACTGTAGCTCCCATCCCAAAGAGGATTACACTCAGGCGCAGAGAGGTGATGCTCGGCTAGGGACGGACGATTAAAAACACCATGAAAAGCTTTAGAAACGGAATGGTTCTGGAGAGGTGTCTGTCGATAAGAGGTTCAAATCCTTGAGCGAGCCTTGTGTGTGTGCGTGGGGGAGGAGGGTACAGGGTACAGCTGCATGAAGGATTAGCTGTACTGCAGTTCAAAGAAATGACATATTTTCAAAAGGCAGGTAATAATAATAATTTGATCCCTACACCCCCCAAATACATAAAAAGCACACAAATCAACCATGTACAGTCAAACGCAGAGTGTCAAAGTCAAAAGCTACAGCACAGATTGAATATTGTAATATCAAGATGATTTAGGCAGGCTTGTGGAGAAAATAAAAATCAAAAATGAGGAGAAAAAAAAAAATATATATTTTTTTTGGTCACTCACTCATGAACTTCGCAAGCAAGCAGTGGTGAAGTTACAGACGCATGCGCAGTAATCATCAGCTATGTACTGTAGCTCCCATCCCAAAGAGGATTACACGCAGGCGCAGAGAGGTGATGCTCGGCTAGGGACGGACGATTAAAAACACCATGAAAAGCTTTAGAAACGGAATGGTTCTGGAGAGGTGTCTGTCGATAAGAGGTTCAAATCCTTGAGCGAGCCTTGTGTGTGTGCGTGGGGGAGGAGGGTACAGGGTACAGCTGCATGAAGGATTAGCTGTACTGCAGTTCAAAGAAATGACATATTTTCAAAAGGCAGGTAATAATAATAATTTGATCCCTACACCCCCCAAATACATAAAAAGCACACAAATCAACCATGTACAGTCAAACGCAGAGTGTCAAAGTCAAAAGCTACAGCACAGATTGAATATTGTAATATCAAGATGATTTAGGCAGGCTTGTGGAGAAAATAAAAATCAAAAATGAGGAGAAAAAAAAAATATATATATTTTTTTGGTCACTCACTCTTGAACTTCGCAAGCAAGCAGTGGTGAAGTTACAGACGCATGCGCAGTAATCATCAGCTATGTACTGTAGCTCCCATCCCAAAGAGGATTACAGAGAGGTGACTCAAAGCCAACAATATGAAAATTAGGCACGCAGGCGCAGAGAGGTGATGCTCGGCTAGGGACGGACGATTAAAAATACAATGACAAGCTTTAGAAACGGAATAGTTCTGGAGAGGTGTCTGTCGATAAGAGGTTCAAATCCTTGAGCGAGCCTTGTGTGTGTGCGTGGGGGAGGGGGTACAGGGTACAGCTGCATGAAGGATTAGCTGTACTGCAGTTCAAAGAAATGACATATTTTCAAAAGGCAGGTCATAATAATAATTTGATCCCTACACCCCCCAAATACATAAAAAGTACACAAATCAACCATGTGCAGTCAAACGCACAGTGTCACAGTCAAAAGCTACAGTACAGATTGAATATTGTAATATCAAGATGGTTTAGGCAGGCTTGTGGAGAAAATAAAAATAAAAAATGAGGAGAGAAAAAAATATATTTTTTTTTTTGGTCACTCACTCTTGAACTTTGCAAGCAAGTAGTGGTGAAGTTACAGACGCATGTGCAGTAATCATCAGCTATCAAGCAGGAATGTAATTGAAACCAGAAAGACACACATTCAAGGGAATGGTGTGGGAGAGGTGTACTGTACTGTAGATAAGATAAGAAGTTGAAATACTGCAATGCAGTAAATTATCCTGTGTGTTTGCAGGGGCGAGCGAGGGGAGAACGCTGTGTATGCCGAAATGTGATACTGTTACAGTACACGTCTATACGTTTCAACAATTTTCAAATGAGACATACAGCACTTCACATGCATGTATAAATATGCAAATTTACAATTACTGCGCGCGCACACGCAGACTGTGTACTGACGTAGGTTGAACTGCTAAAGTATTAAACTTTGAAGACAACAGCTCTCGAACGCCCCCCTGAGTTTTTAGACGGTTTTGCAGTATTGCAGAGAGCGCTAATAAAATGCTAATATTACGAGCGCCAAAGTACCGCAATATAAAAAAACCATACTGCATCTACCCGCGGTTATCAGAGTTGTGCCGCTACGGCCGCACTAGGGTAAAGGCGGCCGCAGCTGTAGGTAATACACACATGTCTAATAACAATACTGTATACTGTATAATATATATAAAGTGGAGAGTAAGGGCAGACTTAAAATGATTAATGTTCAATTACCTTTAATATACAGTAAGGCTAATATTAATACAGGTTATTGTCAGTACCATACTTACCTGTACTATACATACTGTACCTGTACTAACCTTACTACAGTACAGTACCTTTCTACATGCTGGTGGCATTCCCATTATGCTCTAAAAGAATGGGCCTCTAATTTGTCTAAATAGTTGTTGCATTTTTGTACACTGAGTTTGTCGTTCCAGAAACTCTTTATTACATCTATTAATTCATCCTTCTTGGAGGTTTCACGACCTTTCTTATATGATTCTTCATCGCATGCCACACCAGTTCTATAGGGGTCAAATCTGGTGATCTGGAATGGGAGGGGGGTAAATGGTGAATTAGTTGAACAGATAAAACAGTTTAAAACAATGAGAAAACGTTAATGTACTGTACATTGGAGAACTTAATCCGGGGGCGTCTTAACCCAGTTGATACCGCTTACAAGAATATAGGTAGTAGAGGTGGTATATTTAGGGTCATTGTCCTAGAAGAAATAGTGGCCACCAGCTGGGAAATCATGCCTACTGTAATGAACAATATGGGTGACAATTTGCTCTTGGAAAAATACTTTATCCATGATTCCTGGAACAAGAGATGAAACAATTCTGAAAAATCTAAACATTAGGGTACACAATACACTACATTTGTACAGTGCATAAGGCTACTGCATGTGACTTTGTGCATTATTTTACCCTCAAAGATAATTATGCATCCTGGTCCACGTCTAGAGATCGCACCCCACACATGCATCTTCAGTGGGGCTTGGGCCGCAGCTTCAAAGATAGGTATCCTTTATTGCGGAATGAAAAAGTGGCAAATCTCTCAAATTGTCTCATCAGAAAAGATGACATCCTGAAAAGTCTTGCCACTTGTGATCCATGCCTGTGCTTGGTCCCCTCTTTTTATCTTGTTGGCCTCACTTATCATAGGATAGCTCTTTAATGACAAGGAAGGATTTTACAGGAACTGTACAGTCCAACCACACTTTTACCTAAAGTACTGTAATGTACTGTACAACACTTTACCTGTACTGTCCTAATTATGGCAACCCTGTTCTGTCACTCTGCATACTATTGCAATATACTGTACTTTATTACAGTAAGACACTTACTCTACACATCCACATTTCCATCCCAATTGGCATCTCATCACCCTGATACTTGTCTCAGATGCTGTGATATTGTGACTGTTCGCTAAACAGTCTCGACTGCTGCTGCACAGTGCTCATCATTAGCCTTGCTGATATCGTCCACCAGACCCTTTGCTGTCCTACAGTTTAAAGGAAAAGAGAACAAATTGTTAGGCCCCAAAATAAGTCAAAACAAATACATGACATACAGTACTGTATACAGGCAGTCCTCATTTTACAACGCTTCGTTTTACAACGAATGGCTTATCCAACGCTATGCAATGCATACCTATGTTAATTTTTACAACGCCAAAACGGCTTATCCAACGCTTTTTCGACGCTTTGCAACGTTGTTTATGTGTATGTGTGTATATATATATATTTATATATACACACATACACAACGTTGCAAAGCGTCGTAAGAGCGTATATATATATATAATATTATAATATACTATATAATATTATATTATACTATATAATATATTATCTACTATGTTATATTATATATGTAATACAGTATATAGACTATATAATATATGTGTGTGCTGCATATCTTATTGCCTGCATAAAATATTTGATGTATTTTAGTGTTAAAAATGCCTTCAGGAACGGAACCTTTCTTTTAAATAGTGTTCCTATGGGAAAACGTGTTTCGCTTTACACCGTTTCGCTATCCAACGCCATTTTTAGTAACACATTGTGTTGGATAACCGAGGACTGCCTGTACAGTGTTGTAAAATAATTGCAATGAAAACAGGTTAAAAAAAAATGCATTTTGATATGCAAGAAGCTTTTAGAGTAATAAAAGCAGCAAGAGAAAAAAAAACATTTTATATTTTCTTCTAAAAGAAGTACAGAATTGTTTTGGCTCTAAAATAATTGCAAGGAAAACAAGAAAATAAGAAAATGCTTTTTGATATGCAAGAAGCTTATACAAGTAATGCAGTAATTACATAATGAAAAAAAAAATACTTACTCTGTTGTTGTTGGGGGTTTCCACTTTACAATTGTTGTCTGACCAAGAGCATGATAGCTGACAGAGCTTTTTGCTAAATTGAGGCTCGAAGTAGTAACCAGAGTTTGATCTGTAAAATTCTGTGTCCTTTCTTGTACATATTCTGTACTCTCATGCTGAGATCCTTTGAAATAACTTTCCTCTGCATCGCTGCTTTAGAATATAAATCAAGCACAGAGAAATGTTTTTTTGATGTGTATTCGATGTATATTCAATGTGCATTGAATCAACAGAATTGATAGTGTATTTATAATGTAATGGACCTCACTCAACAGGTTAAGTACTGTATACTTCCACTTTTAACACCTGCAGCTCTTGTCCATGCCCGCCCAAAAAATTCAAATAGGGACACAGTGCATAAAAGGTGACACAAATTGCATAGCCTGCCACACACTGATCTCTATTTGAACGAGCTCTCTTACAGATACTGTATTGTGCAGTCTTCCATCTGCTTCCATGGATCAACTCCGATTCTATGGATGCAGGAACCTGCTTTCTTCTGCTGTGTCGACCATGAGAAAGCAAAAGTCGGCAGCTGTTTCCAAGCCAAAGCGCATGCCAAAGGTGCCTAAATAAATGGTTCCGCATACTCCCAAGGCAAAGAATCCTGGCCCTTTGAATGTGAATATCAACGAGGATCAACATTTTGGACGAGCCCCAGAAGTGCCCCTCTCTTACAGATACTGTATTGTGCAGTCTTCCATCTGCTTCCATGGATCAACTCCGATTCTATGGATGCAGGAACCTGCTTTCTTCTGCTGTAAACACAAAAAACAAAACTGTGCGCTACTACCTAACTACCTATAAAGTTTAAATGTATAAATATATACAGTGCAGTGACTATACCATCAATTTAGTGATAAAAAATGTATAAAAAAATAAACCACAACTCCCACAGTGAGGTAGTTAAACATTAAATAATAAGTGCCACATAACCGTGTTGGGGATAATGGCGTCTGCAGCTGTAAACGCAGGGGTGGCTCAGCACCCCACACACACTAAGAGAAGGGAAACAAAAGAAAACAGCGCACAACGCCAAATAGTGAAGCAAATTCAACAATATATTATAGATTTAAAAAGGGGGTAATATATCTGCGTACATAAAAAAGGTTGGTAAAAGGCATGTAGTGTGTATCACACTGTTTACCACTCGGCTGTTAGCTGTAGATTCAGGTGCTTGCTTCCCTCTGCTGCTGCAGCTCAGTTGATTCTGGGGCAGGACGTCAGTCTTTTCACTCCCAAGGGGATTTCCCTTCATGCAGCCAGGTTCAGCAGCTGGTACTGGGGCTCGGTGAAATCGCTCCTGCTTCCTAGCCGATATGAAGCTGCTCCTGTACCTTGGCAGGTGTATCCTCTGCAGAGAGGTTAAAACGCAGCTTGCTGCTGTCTTCACAGCAGTGGTGGATTCAATAGGGAAGTTTGAACAGTCTTACAGAGTCTCTCACAAGTGTCCAAAACAGCACACAGGATGAAATAAAAACAGGACAGGCCAACACATAGACAAAGGCCAATGTAAGCAGATATAAGGCAATAGAATGTTACATCCAACTAGTTTCGTAGAATTAACTACTTCTTCAGGGAATCCTGAAGTGGTAAACAGTGGTAAACTCAGATTCTCTGAAGAAGTAGTTAATTCTACGAAACTAGTTGGATGTAACATTCTATTGCCTTATATCTGCTTACATTGGCCTTTGTCTATGTGTTGGCCTGTCCTGTTTTTATTTCATCCTGTGTGCTGTTTTGGACACTTGTGAGAGACTCTGTAAGACTGTTCAAACTTCCCTATTGAATCCACCACTGCTGTGAAGACAGCAGCAAGCTGCGTTTTAACCTCTCTGCAGAGGATACACCTGCCAAGGTACAGGAGCAGCTTCATATCGGCTAGGAAGCAGGAGCGATTTCACCGAGCCCCAGTACCAGCTGCTGAACCTGGCTGCATGAAGGGAAATCCCCTTGGGAGTGAAAAGACTGACGTCCTGCCCCAGAATCAACTGAGCTGCAGCAGCAGAGGGAAGCAAGCACCTGAATCTACAGCTAACAGCCGAGTGGTAAACAGTGTGATACACACTACATGCCTTTTACCAACCTTTTTTATGTACGCAGATATATTACCCCCTTTTTAAATCTATAATATATTGTTGAATTTGCTTCACTATTTGGCGTTGTGCGCTGTTTTCTTTTGTTTTTCTTCTGCTGTGTCGACCACGAGAAAGCAAAAGTCGGAAGCTGTTTCCAAGCCAAAGCGCATGCCAAAGGTGCCTAAATAAATGGTTCCGCATACTCCCAAGGCAAAGAATCCTGGCCCTTTGAATGTGAATATCAACGAGGATCAACATTTTGGACGAGCCCCAGAAGTGCCCCTTCACCCACCGCAGCTGAATCGGACATCCAGAACTTTTCACTGTCATCACCCACCACCACCGATTCCCAAACATCCGCCCGCTCGGAACCTTTTGTCCACCTGGTCCGGAACCCCCCAGCTCAACTCCTCCAGCACCTAGCCATGCAGATGTTCATCCCGAAGTCCCCAGCTAAACTCCTCCAGCATCCAGCCACGAGATGTTCATCCCAAGACCCCAGCTCACTTCCTCCAGCACCTAGCCATGCAGATGTTTGTCCGGATGAAACCAGCACTCCTTGCACCAGATCCAACTCGGCTGTCCGCATGCTGGATGGTTTTAGTGGTATCAAAATCACTGACAACTCAACAGAGCAATACAGGGACAGAATGGAGGCCAAGAGGGATCGTGTTGTGACCCCTGCTCATACGGCACCTCTCTCTTCTCTAGCCCTAGACTTCGGCTTGTTATTGGACCCCCACTCTCTCCTCGACCACGGCTTTGGATAATGACCATTCTTCTCTCTCCAACCCCGGTTCACGGCAAGTGCCACGGATTCCCTGAATTCTATTACACCGACCTGGCTTCACGACTCTGGCTACGCATTCCGGACCTTGCTCCGTGGTTGTAGGGCGGCGGTTATATACATCCCCACCTCATCCCCGTGGTCTTGTCCTGTTTGTGGTGAGCGTAGCGTGACATTATGCTCAGCCAAACAAACATGGACCCCTCTGGGGTGGGTCGACGACTGGACGAATATGATGGGTGGATTCAGCAAATCATCGGATCCTATGCTCACAAGGACAAACAGCTAGCTTTCTTTAAAAAAAAATTATTTATATATTTAGTTTATAGTTTATATTTAGTTATTTAGTTGTAGTTTAATTATCTGTGTGTTATTTTCTTTTTTCTTTTTCTTTTACTTTTTCTGTTGCTTCTTTTAAATTGCCATATAGTTACTGTTTTTTCAAATTTCTATTTTATAGAATATTTGTTATTCATGCTATTACAGGAATACCCTGCATTAACGTACGCAATGGGACCAGAGCATGTATGTAAAGCGAAAATGTACTTAAAGTGAAGCACTACCTTATTTCCCACTTTTCGATGCGTGTACTGTACTGCAAACGTTATATGTGCATAACTAATGTAAATAACACATTTGTAACAGGCTCTATTGTCTCCCTAAACACAGCGCACAACGCTCATAGTGCATTAAAAATTATATTAATCAATTAGGTATAACAGGTAAGTATTTTGCATACATCAAATAGGAGTTAAAACAGAAAGTCAAGGGATGTTATCCAAGCGCCAACCAGGTATCGCCAGCAAGATGTCATCTGGAATCATCACAGGTAAGTGCCTCCTGGTCATAGGGGATATCTTTGGTGCCTTTGAGTAGGATCTCCTGCTCACACGAGTTCCATTTGTGGGAGTATTGACAGGCAGTTGTATAGTGTGTGTCTGCAGCAACTCGTCTCTCCGTCTCACCGATCGTGACGTCACTCCCCCACGACAGTGTGTAACATGCACCTCAATCGCCTTACAGCTGAATGGTGAACTTCAGGATGTACTAGTCCACTCATAGACTATAATTGTAGTTATTCCAACACATTTCGAAACACAGAGATTTCTTCATCAGGGATAATAAGCATTTTGTATTAGCTGTTCTTTTAAATGTATCTATTTTGTGTTTTGGACTTGCTCCTTTATGTATTATTTCTTCTAGTCACGTGATTCCTGTTATTGGGTTTCCTTAGCCACGCAGGCCAGGCATACTTAATATATTTTCCTTCAATGCATTATTTGATGTTATTATACATCAGATATGTCTTTACTGACACACCAATAACCTAGCTATGCAAGTTAGGAACATTTAATACCATTCTCCTTAATGCAATACGGGAGGTGATTATACATCAGGTGTGTCTTTTCTAAAACACCAATTACTTTCAATCAATCAGATGCTGAGTATCACCATATACTGTAGGAATCACTTTTGGCTAAACCAGTTACTCTTTGACAAATTCCCATTGCCAGGCCAAAATGCGTCAGAGCTACTTTGTGGTATGTTTGTAAATTTGCTTTTTTTGCTAAATGCGCTTGGTCTCTGAACTTATCCCAACGGACAGCTGTGAACCGCCATTTCAGCAATTTTTTTACTATCCGGATCTCGGACTGGAGCACACCGACACTGCACACGGATCCCAATTAGCATGTGGGAATATTTCCACCATTCTATCAGTGATTTGCCGGTACCCTGAAGCTGGGCAGGCACAGATTTCAATTCTGCAAAGGGGCATGTGCCAACCTGGCACCTCTGCCACTTAGCATATTGAACCCCCCGCTGGGCCAGGCTCTGCAAAGTCTGGGGGTAGACAAATGGTCAACGGATATACAGTGTATAAAACATATATACCTTTATCCACCCTGTTACTAAAAATCTCACAAAATTCTTCTATGTCCCTCGTCCCCTAGGATCTACTGAAAAGACGTTTATTAAAAAGTTGCTTCAAATAACTCTTAGTTTAAGTTTCAGAGGTGCTTCTATTGTACCGAAGCGGAACTTAGAACTAATTTCACTCTCGCAACCTCATGGATGGTTGGAGACACTCTGAACCCCTATACTGGGTCCAGGTGTTTGGGCATACACTGCAGGGGACTCCCCCTAAACTAGGGACCCCTGACTATACCCAGGATATGCGTATACCTATGCCCCTCTTTTACCTTTCTGGTCTGTGCTGAAGCAGGGCATCCTGGCGGTAAACCGTGTAACTGCTCTTTCCAGAGAGGACTTTGTCCGGAGCTCTGTGTCTACATGTACCCAGGAATCTGACTTGACTCCCGGTTACATTTTTTGGGGTGACTAGCACCTCTTGTCCCTGACTAACTAGACACAAGCCAACAACACTTTTACCACAAAGTCCACACTGAAACTCAGAGTTTGAGAATCTCCACTGGTTAGCAATCCTGGAAAGGCAAAAGACAAATACATTCTTTATTGTCGCATATTTTACCTACAATGTATGACAGTACATATCCAACAGTCAGCCCAAGAGCTGACACTCTAGGACCCCAAACATGGATCAGGGGCAACCAAGTGGGCTTGACCTTTTGTTAGTGAGCCTGTTACCCCTTACCATAACAAGGACAACCTGACACCAGTTGTTCAGCTCCTTGTTTTTGTTTCACTTCCTCTGTATCAAAATACTGTGAATAGAAATATAGGATACATATCAGCATAGTATAGGTTGAACTTGATGGACATACAGTACTGTATGTGTTTTTTCCACCTCATCTACTTTATAACTATGTAGGCTTCATGATAGCCACCTCTCAGGTAGTGATAATACTTGGCCTTGTGGACTCAGAGGATGTGGTGAGAGCTCGGGAGTGACAATACAGAACATATATATAATACTCTTGATATCAATCTCATGAAAGATCCATATGGGACATGAAACATTGTTCATCCTCTGTTCTTGGCTGTCACATTAAATGGAGAATTGCATTATGAACATGTGAGTAGGGTGTACTTTGTAGCTCTGTCCTAGAGGAGACCTGCATTTTGAAGAATTTGTTTGTCTATGTTGTGTTGGCTGCATAAGCAGGATTGTCCTTGCCTGAAACTATTTCCCCTCACTTTGAAACTGTACTACATGTCATTTTTGACACAATCTTGAACCTCAGAACAAACATAACAATCATATTTGCAGTGCACTTATATATACAGGTGAGGAGTACTTACAGATGCAGCAGCCGCTATTCGAACATATCACATAGCTGTTTTCGTGTGCGCTGCTGTACTCCACGCAGCCAATCATGCGGTTGCTTTGTTTGAATTTCATGGATTCCGATTTCTTTGGGTGCAATTCTTCACGTTTCCGTGGAATAAATGAATTAATTGTAATGTGTACACTAAGGTATTGTGTCAATTTGCAGGTGTTTAAATACCAGAACACTAAAATGCCATTTTCTGCACTAGATAAAACAAGCGTCAACACACGGTAATGACACGCCATGACATGGGTATTCCGAGATATGCAACGTGGGATATGTTCGAATAACGGCCGCTGCATCTGTAACTAAATAACTTGTGACATGTTTATATGTGTGCCCTCATATGATTACAAAATACTATAGGCCATGCCTTCTACATTGCAGTAGGGAATCAATCAGTATAAAGTAATCAGTTACCTATTTGAGAACCATGTAACTGCTCACTAATCAGAAGAACATTCATTTTAGCAGCAAATAAAGAGTCTCAGTATCTGAAAAATTTCCTGTAAAAAACTAAATGTATCTACAGATACAGCGGTCGTTATTCGAACAAATCACGGCGCTGTTTTCATGGGCCCTGCTGTACTCCACGTGGAGCCGTAGAGGCTGGCTGCTCTGCCACCTGGTATTCTGTGGAGAGACATGGCTGTATGTCTCAGATGTGCCATTGCTCGCAGGAGGATTGTCCGATTGTCTCTCTAATTGTGGATGATACTTTTGTCGATCACCTTCAGGAGGTTGTTTTCTTCTTTTAGTGAAGTCGACTCATCATCCTTAGTTGACTGCACTACTGAGCATCCTAGGCCATTGCTACAATTCCCCTGATGTGAATATGTTTTTGTTGTTCTCAGGGGTTTGACCTTGTCTCTTCTCCTCGCTTGGCCTTCCTGTGACTTGGATATAGCCAAGGCATGGTTCCGAGAGGGATGTATGTCCACATTCTGTTATTACTGTTCTGCGGGCGTCAACATAGTCTGGTTCATGCCCTTTGTCAATGCACACGTTGCCCACTATCACCCATCCTAGGTCAAGTCTTGGGCGAATGGGGCGTTGTGGGGTCCGTTGTGCTGTTTGCAGACTTTGTGTACCCTCAGGATGTCCCTACCGAGCAGCAGCAAGATCTTGGTGCCTTGGTCTACCAGCGGGATGTAGTTGACTATTCCTCAGAGGTGTGGGTGAAGGCATGCCACTTCTGGTGTGGGAATCGCATCCCTGTTTGCCACCATGTGATTGCACTCGATGAGTGTGCAGAGAGCAATCTTCATTATGTTGTCCACTGAACGTATGGTATAGCCATTTGCTCTCCTCCCTGTTGTCTCAGTTAGCACTGCGCAGGTTCTGACTGTGTAGGGTGAGGGATTGTCTTGTGCGTTGAACAAGCTGAAAAATTCCGTCCGCCAATGATCTGTTGCTTTGATCATCGATGATTGCGTACATCCTCATAGCTCTCTCAGGTTGTCCCTGGGGGTGTACTACGACAAGGCATATTTTGGAGCAGGACCTATTGTCACATCCTTTTCCGCAAACCTCAGTGCACTGAGATGTGATAGATGTTGGCTCTGGCTTGGTGGAGTGTCAGCGCCTCTGGATGCAGAGATGTTACATGCTTGTCACTTTTGCACACTGCACATTTGATGGCTTCTTTACAGTCTTTGGCTAGATGGGTTGTGGAATTGCAGCACCTGAAGCAAACTCTGAATTCTCCGAGTAACTTCTTGCATTCCTCTAAGGACATCATCCTGAACCCGAAGCACCTGTTAAGTGGGTGTGGCTTCTTGTGTATGGAACATTCCCTGTTTGGTTCCCTCGGTTTCTTGTTTCCAGCAACCGACTAGTCGGGACTTGTTTGGGTCATGGGGGACATGTCCATCCTGCGGACCGAGATGATTGTTCTAGCATTACCATATCTCACCGCTGGCCTTTCATTCCTCAGGTTTCTTGCACTGTGTGTGGTCTGCCCAACTAAGATGAAACTGGGATCGTTCCTTGTTCTTGCTGCTTCGCGAATGAAGCTCAAGAAGAATGAGAAGGGAGGGAAGGCGACTTGCTTCTCCCTTTTTTTATTTGGAGCCTTGTGACGTCCATCTTTCTTGGAGGTTGTAGGGTAGCTTCTCCAAGATGGGTCTCACTCTGCAAACTGAGTCTAGGACATTGACACCTGTTAGGGATAGGTCTGTTCTTGCAAATTCAAGCTCCTTCACAAATCCCCGAGCTCTCGTAACTTTATGTAGTCTTTGGCTGTGATTCTAGGAAAGTCATCGACTCTTTTGAAGAGAGCGTCTTCGACTGCTTCGGGGCTACCATAGCACTCCTCTAGCCTTTCCCAAACTAAGTCAAGACCTACTTGGGGGTGGTTCACGTTCGCTGCCCTGAGCCTCTTCGCGTCTTCTATGGATTCTTTTCCCAGCCATTTAGTGAGTAGGCTGAGTTCTTCCCTTGCGGAGAAGCCCAGACTCTTGATTGCATCCTTGAATGTGCACTTCCATATTCGGTAATTCTCAGGGCGGTCATCGAAGTTGGTTAGTCCTGTTTGCACCATATCACGCCGGATCATGTACTTGCCCATGTCTGTCAGGCCTGATTTATCGGTGTGTTGGCCTTGTTCTGGTATAGTTTCCGGTAGGGGCCCTGAGGTCATCTCTTCCTTGTTGTGGATGTGTGGTGACTGCTGGCTAGTGTGAGGAGCTGTGTTTCCCCGTGTGGGCATATCTGGATCGTGAGCCTGTTGTAGTGCATCCGTATGCATGCTGGCATGTGGAGCACTGGCTATCCCAGGTTGCGTGTGCCCTTGAATGAACAGCATCTTCTCCACGTGGCCCGAGTAAGTCTTCGGTATCTGGGCCGTCACCCTCGTCGTGTTGAGATGGCGCGCTGGTGTTTACGCTGAAGAGGCTTATTACATACTGTAGTCTTCAGTGCATTGGACCGAATCCTCTGAGATTTTAGGCCTGTACGGTCGCTCCCCGCTATCCTGCTGCGCAGCTGCTTCTAAGGCCTCGGTCCCGCTGCGCTCGTTGGTGCGGGCGGCGGGTCGCGAGTTCCCCACCAGCAGGGGAATCCTCGCGAGCCGGTCCCGGTCCCCACTGGCTGCACAGCTGATTACACGCTGTAGCGCGTCAGCCGCTGGAGACACCAGAGAATGGTGTTTTCTAGCTTTGACGCGTGACGTGTGTGGCTGTGAGCCAATGGGGAGGGGAGGCTTCGGGAGGAGGAGAGGCTTTGGGGAGCGGGGAGGAGTGTGGAGGGACAGCAGGTGAGTGCCTTTCTCTGTGTGTGTGTCTGAGTGCGTGCATGCCTATCTGTGTGTGTATGTGTGTGCCCGAGTGCGTGAGTGCCTGCCTCTGTCTGTGTGTGTGTGTGTGTGTATGAGTGCCTGCCTGTGTGTGCGCGCGTGTGTGTGTATGAGTGCGTGAGTGCCTGCCTGTGTGTGTGCGCGTGTGTGTGTATGAATGAGTGCCTGCGTGTGTGTGTTTAAACTTACTTTCCAGCTCCAGCCCGAGTCCGTGGAGGGAGGGGGGGGGAGAGTAGCGGGTCCCTCCGCTCAAGCCACGCCCCCCCTCCCTGTCAAACCGCCCACCTCCCGATCAAACCTCCCACCTCCCGCCCACCTCCCGATCAAACCTCCCACCTCCCGCCCACCTCCCGATCAAACCTCCCACTTCCCGCCCACCTCCCGCTCCGGCTCCCGCTCCCTACAGACCGCAGATCGCGGTCTGTGTATCTCAGCGCACCGCCTGTCAGCAGCGCAGGTGCGCTGACTCTGGGAGCGGGGCCGTAGCCTAAGACTTCAGCTTGGGCTATGGCGGCGGCTTCCCTCTCTTGATTTAGGGCCTCTAGTTCTGCATCAAATTCGGCTTTCCTCTGCGTGGCGGCAGTGGCTGTGGCGGCGGCAGCAGTGGCAGTGACGTTCTGCTCCTCCTCTTCTATGTGTGCTCTCTCTGCCCTTATGGCTGCCTCTTTCCGACTATATTCGGCCCTGGCACGTGCGGCCTCCGCGGTGGCTCGTGCCTTGGTAGCGCCTGCGCTGGACTCGATAGATTGCGCTGATCTTGCTGACCTTGATGAATGCCTGGATGTGCTGAAGTGCTGTGATCCGGTTTCCAGCAAAAGGTATTTTCTCCTACTGTCAGCTTCCGTGATAGTGGTTCACACGCGGCTGTCACGTGTCAAGTGATATGATGTATGTCTCTGACAGCTCTTGGTAGCGCGAGTGATCAGTCATTAATTGCGTTATTGCCTGCTCAAGCTGCTGCACATAATTGCAAATGCTAGTAACATTGTGTATTACCAGTGTGTTTTCTTCCCAGGCCTTCTCTAATTTGGCGCAGTGCACTTCAATGTCAGTCTCATATTTTTTGCGGGCCTTTTGTGTCAGTGTGACTGTCCGTTTAGGCCTGCGCCTGTTGCAGTTGTGCAGCGGTCTCTGTGTCTGAGTGGTCACTCTCCTGCGTTGCGTCTGGTGAGGATCTGAGTTCTGCCATGCAGCAGGTGTGTGTAAGCCTTTAGCCAATGCATGTGGCATGCGGTCTGCTACCTGCAATAGCAATGGGTGACTGTCTTAGATGATGCCGGTTGTTGTCCTGCAGCATCAGCGTAGGGGTAGCTGCACTTACAGGTGTCCGGTGGCTCTGACCCGTGTCCTGGCAAGTGTCCGGTGGCATGGCCCTTGGTGGCGCTAGCCGTGGGACGTGGCACAGGGGTTGGTGTGATGTAAGCTCCTCCCTGTGTAGTTGTGCAGAGGGTGGACTCAAACAGAAAAGGTGCAGAGGAAGTTCTGTGTGAAGTTCACTGACCTGTGTGCAGTGCAGCTGCCTTATTGTGCTGTTTAAAACCTGCTGCTTGTTTTTGCTGTGAAAAGTCTGTGATCTGTTGTAGCAGTATAAAGCTGCTTGTGAAAAAGAAAAAATGTGAACAAGCGCTAAAGATTAAAACACCAATGTGACAAGTTAAAAATACAAAATATAATGGCTGCCTAGTAATACTGTCAGTACTAACAGAAAATACTTGGAAACAAAGAAAAAACCTGGCGCCAAAAGTTCAATGGATAATCCTGTACTCCACAGGGGATCAGCACACTTGCTTGACAGGCCATGTAAGGGAAAAAACACAAACAGACACAGATCATAGTGCAACTCTGCAGGGTTAAAACAGGTCTACACTACACATACAACATAGAGACTCCTAGTGACTATAAAAATACTATTTATTAAATAAAAAGAACTATGCCATAAAATGGTAGGACAATTAGGAACACCGCTGGTCATCGAGGTGGAAAAATCAGAGCCCTACTTACAAGCAGCAAGGCATAAGCTCGCAATGCAACATAGAGTCCTCTTGGTGCTGATGATATCTTAGCAGAGATATTATTCCTGCTGCGCCGCGACTCTCGTGCAGACCCTCCCTTCAGGGGTTACCAGGAACAGTGACAGTGACGGAGGCCCACTCGTGGGGCACACAGCTCTACTCCACGTGAGGCCGCTCTCCTCACTTCCTCCTCCGGTTCCACAAGCTGTCTCTGTGCGCCCGCGCGCGAGTGTGCCCGTGCCCTTAAAGGGACAGTACGTGCGTCCTGTATGCCAAGAGCTGACAGCTGCAATGAGGCTCCAAACCGAACCAAGTGTCCCAAAATAGTCCAGTACCAAACACAAAGTGACTGTGTCACCTGCCCTACGCGTTTCGTAGAGGTTACTCTACTTCCTCAGGGGCTACAAAGACTGATATTAGGTGACACATAAATATACCCTAACCAATTAAAAATTAATTGACTAATTAAAGATATATAGCCTGCATGTCATTAATATCAAATCACTATGTCTCTTACTACATAATACACATACAATACATTAAAAACATACAAATAACAACACATAACCATATACCCTAAAATTGGGCCCATTCAAATATCGTTACTCCATGTGTGTATACCAAAAATACCGGATTGTGGCCAAAGGATAAACAAACATTCTTAAACCGCTTAATGTGCAATTGCCAGTGCAGAATCAAATGGGTAAGGTGCCATCCATTAGACTATGGTTGCACTTAATACTAATTCGTATCACTTAGGGATCACATCATTAATGCTTATTTTAACCTTTTCATCTACCTAAAAAGGAGCCCAGCTCAAAATCAATATTAAGCCCGTTTGGGGATAGAGTCTTAAGTTCATAAATCCAAAAGGCCTCCCTCCTATTGATGTGTTGAATATTGTTACCAGCTCTCCAATTGGGTGTACACAATTCAATAGGTTGACAGACAAGGCCCTTTGGATTTTTACCATGATGAACCAAAAAATGGTGGGACACACTGTGTGATGTTAAACCCTTTTTTATATTGTAGACGTGTTCATATATACGTCTTTGGAACGTACGACCAGTGCGACCCAAATATTGCAGGCCACAGGGGCACTGTAACATATAAATGACAAACTCTGACTTGCATGTAATGTGTGTCATGATTTTGTAGTTTTTAGCAGTAACATTAGATTTGAATTCTGTTCTGCAACAACTATACTTGCAGGCTATGCATTTACTACATGGTCTAAACCCATTTTTAACCTGATTGTTGGTCATTTTTATTTCCCCTTGATTTAAAGGATAACTAGGTGCCAATTTGTTCCTGAAGTTGCCGGCTTTTTTAAAAACAATAGATGGCTGTGATGTTAGTATCTGTGACAGAGTTGCATCCTGCAACAATATTGGCCAATGTTTGGCAAAAATATTCCTTATTTTGGGGGCCATGGCATTATATTGTGTTATAAAGGAGATATTATTTTTCCCTTGGCTTTCCCCATTATCCTTATATTCCAGGAGTTTATTCCTGTCCATGTCTTGAACTAAAGAAATAGAATTCTCTAGTTTGTCTATTGGATAATTCCGTTCTATAAACTTATTTTTGAGTTCATCCGCCTGTTCTGCAAAAGACTCCAAACTGGAACAGTTGCGCCTGAGACGGATGAACTGTCCTTTCGGAATATTCCGAATCCATTGTGGATTGTGATGGCTGTTAGCCATAACATAATTGTTGGCCTATACGGGCTTAAAAAATGTTTGTGTGTGAATGTGGTCATCGACAATACTAATATTTAAATCCAAAAAATTAATAGTAGTTTTATCATATTGGCATATTAGTTTCAAATTTCTATGATTGTCATTAAGGTACAAAATGAATTCGTTTAATAGGTCCAGTTCCCCATCCCAAATAAAAATAACGTCATCAATGTAGCGCCGCCTTTAGCCAATGCATGTGGCATGCGGTCTGCTACCTGCATAAGCGATGGGTGACTGTCTTAGATGATGCCGGTCGTTGTCCTGCAGCATCAGCGTAGGGGTAGCTGCACTTACAGGTGTCCGGTGGCTCTGACCCGTGTCCTAGCGAGTGTCCGGTGGCATGGCCCTTGGTGGCGCTAGCCGTGGGACGTGGCACAGGGGTTGGTGTGATGGAAGCTCCTTACTGTGTAGTTGTGCAGAGGGTGGACTCAAACAGAAAAGGTGCAGAGGAAGTTCTGTGTGAAGTTCAATGACCTGGGTGCAGTGCAGCTGCCTTATTGTGCTGTTTAAAACCTGCTGCTTGTTTTTGCTGTGAAAAGTCTGTGATCTGTTGTAGCAGTGTAAAGCTGCTTGCTTTTCTTAGCATAAAGTAATAACAAATATTCAAGTCCTGGAACATTTGTGTAACAGTGATCATAACATCTCAAGGATGTTTTCTTTCTACCCCCTTTGTATCTAAAGCTCTCTCCCGCCTTAAACCTTTCTCACTTTCTGTCCCACACCTCTGGAATGCCCTTCCCCTCAATACCCGACTAGCCCCCTCGCTATCCACCTTTAAGACCCACCTTAAGACATATCTGCTTAAAGAAGCATATGAATAGCACTGGATAATCATGGACACATGATACATAAAGCTTGGCCCCCTGCAGACGCACTTACTAGAATTCCCTCCTACTGTCTCTGTACATTCCCCCTACCTACCAATTAGATTGTAAGCTCCTCGGAGCAGGGACTCCTTCCTTAATGTTACTTTTACAGCATGTCTGAAGCACTTATTCCCATGATCTGTTATTTATATTATTTGTTATTTATATGATATGTATTACTACTGTGAAGCGCTATGTACATTTATGGCGCTATATAAATAAAGACATACAATACAATAACATGGTCTCAATTGAAATAAATTATCAAAAAACAGATTACTTGGGTTCAACAAAGACCTTAAACTTTAGAAAGATAGATTTTAATAAATTGAGGTCTAATCTACATGAAATAAACTGGGATGATTTTTTGCAGGGAAAAATGTAGAAGATAAATGGGCAGTGTTTAAAACATTGTTAGAAAAGCACACTTATCAGTGTATACCCTTGGGTAATAAGTATAAAAGAAATAAGTCAAAACCAATGTGGCTAAATAAACAGGTAGGGGAGGAAATGGACAAGAAGAGTAAGCTGTTTAGATTCTTTAAGTCAGAAGGGATGGAGACATTGTATCAGAATTATAAGGAATGTAACAAAAATTGCAAAAGGGCAATCAAATTAGCAAAAATGGATAATGAAAAAAGGATTGCAATAGAAAGTAAGGTCAACCCTAAAAAGTTCATTAAGTATATTAATAACAAAAAAATGAGAAAAGAAAATATAGGACCCTTTCAGTGTGAGATGGGTAGGCAGATTATTGGAGATAAGGAAAAAGCAGAGGTATTAAACAAATTCTTTGCCTCTGTGTTTACCAGGGAAGAATCAAGTTCAATAGTAGTGCCGCAGGAGGAAGCCACAACCCTCATATTAATAAACAATGGGTTAACTGAGGAAGAAGTTCATAAGCAACTTGAAAAAATTAAAGTATATAAGGCACCTGGCCCCAATGGCATACATCCAAGAGTTCTCAAGGAGTTAAGCTCAGTAATAGCCAAACCATTATATTTAATATTCAAGGACTCAATTTCCACAGGCTCATTACCACAAGATTGGCGTAATGCAGATGTGGTGCCTATATTTAAAAAGGGAGCTAGATCACAACCGGGAAATTACAGACCTGTAAGCCTGACTTCAATAGTGGGGAAACTACTTGAAGGTTTAATACGGGATAATGTTCAGGAATACCTAATGGAAAACAAAATTATTAGTAATAGTCAGCATGGATTTATGAAGGATAGATCATGCCAAAATAACCTTATTTATTTCTTTGACGAGGTAAGTAGGAATTTAGACCAGAGTAATGCAGTTGATGTGGTCTATTTAGATTTTGCAAAGGCTTTTGATACGGTTTCACATAAGAGGTTGGTGTGCAAAATAAAGAAAATTGGACTCAGTAATAATATATGCACCTGGATTTAAAACTGGTTAAAGGACAGACAACAGAGGATTGTCATACATGGAACTTTTCCAGGTTGGGCTAAAGTCGTGAGTGGAGTACCTCAGGGATCGGTACTGGGACCCCTGCTTTTTAACTTGTTTATTAATGACCTTGAGGTTGGGATCAAGAGAAAAGTCTCCATATTTGCTGATGATACTAAGGGGTTCATGCAGAAAGCAGCGGAAAGGCAAATCTCGCCACTTTCCCACCAAAAAAGCCTATCCCTATTCATTAAGGGGCGAGAAAGTGGCGAGAATAAAAAAAAACGCCAGTTTTGTTGGGGTTTTTGTTTCCGCCGATGGCGAGGCGAGAAGGCACTTTCCGCCTAAAATAGACACATTTTCCGCCACGCTGTATTCTAGTAGTGGCGAGTAGCTTAGCGGAGCTATTCGCCACTCTAGATTGGCATTTTTATGGCGAATCAGCCACGCAAGAAAACGTTGGCAAGTTGATGGTGAGAGGCTGCAGAGGAGCGGCGGATCGGCACTTAGAAAAAAAAAGCTTCTTGAAATATATATTGTTAGCATGATGTCAATGGGGCTAAAACATATTACTTTATATTATTGTTTCTGTGGTGTTTGAAAAACATGATTTGTGATATTAACTAGTTCGTGTTATTGACATAATAGTGTAACCTTTTACGTGTTTAATGTTTTAAATATATCAGTTTTTAGTGCTATGATTAGTTACTGAAGAGATCAATGTCTTTTTAATGGTACAGTAAGTCTTTGGCTAGTCTCTTAAAGGAACACTTCATATAAGATGAATCATGTTTGTCAAGATAACAAATGATATATAGTAGTTCATAAACATGAAATACCTTATAGTAATAGCAAGTATCGTTTTGATAATGTTGACATTTATTTCATAATGTTTATAAGGTAAAAAGCATGTTGCAAGTCACACATTATGCATATTGCTAATATTTACATGTTTTCTAGTCACACCCTCTCTGTATTACAGAAACAATACTGTTACCAATTATGTACACACATTAACATTCCATGAATACATTGGACACAATGCACTGCAACACTTGCATGTTACTACTGTTCTTCAGACAACAATGACATCACAAATGAGATATGGATATAGTAAATATTGAATTCACATTATACTTAATTTTATTATTGATGGATATTATGTGAAGCACAATCAAGTGTGTGAAATTACACAAATATTCTTAATAAACACCTTCATCCGGCTATGTGCTTTTATATATTTATCTACATTAATGTAAAGAAATATTATTGCACACACTTGTGTACATAGAAATTGAAAGCATTTTGAATGTGTTGTAACCTTGTTGTAACAAATGTTGTATAGTCATTTACAAACATGCCTCATTATAATCTCACGATGTTTTTATGTGCAAATTAACAGTTAATCATTGTTCGTCAACAGTAATAGGGGTTGAAAAAGCAAATATATGTAGACAACAGGTTAATTTTATTCAATCACGTGACATAATCACATATGTATTTAAAGGAGGAAACCTCAACCCTCCTTGTGACGTCGACATGGATATGCAAAGCAGACGTTTGCTGATGAGAAGGTGGAGGCTTGTTTTGCAGGAGGGATAAAATAGACAGGATGTGAGAGGGAGAGGAGAGGGACAGGAGAGGGATAGGAGGAGAAGACAGAAGAGAGACGTGTTGGTTGCCCGTCCACGTGTGTTCCGTGAAAGAACACTTTTAGATGGGCTGAGTGAGGAGGAGATTATAAATCGTTATAGATTGAGTTCAGCAGCAATCTTAGGTCTTTACAAAGAACTAAGACCAGATTTGGATAGTGTAACAAGCAGAGGTCGTGCAGTCCCTGGTCTTCTTAAAATGCTGTGCTCATTACATTTTTTGGCTTCTGCGTCTTTTCAAACAACTGTGGGCATAGTGGGCGGAGTCTCACAGTCATCATTCTCGCGGGCCTTTAGCCAGTTTCTATGTGCACTGACTAGACACGCTAGGAATTATATTCAATTTCCTAGTGACCAGACAGAGTGGCTGGAAGTCAGAAATAGCTTCTATAACATAGCAGGGATGCCATGTTTGATGGGTGCCATAGATTGCACCCATGTTGCCTTGATCCCGCCTAGTCAGAGTGAGCATGCATACCGTAATAGGAAACACTACCATTCCCTGAATGTGCAGGTGGTATGCGATGCTACGATGAAGATAATGAATGTGGTAGCCAGATTCTGTGGTTCCAGCCATGATTCATCTATCATTAGAAACTCATCAGTTTTCCATGCCTTTGAAAATGGGCATTTTGGGCATGGTTGGCTGGTGGGTGAGTACATATTCTGAAGTGTTACCATACATATGTCATCATGTCTAATTTGTTCCGGTATAAAATATTTGACTATAAAATATTTTTTGCTCATAATGGCAACTTATATTTTACATAATGATTGTGCTTTTTTCATGTTCTATTTAGCATAATAATGCATTGTATATATATTTACTAATATGTCCACCTACACCCACACACACAATAACAGTACAACACAAGTGGCCAACAATCCATGTGTTACTTGATATATATGATTTCACATATTGTAATATAACATCTGTATCGTCACTTCATGCAAATTTGACATATACTACATATGATTGTGTAAGTGATCATTATAGAAATATTTTTTTATTGTGTGAACATGATATGTCCATGTTTAGATATCATCTCAACCCAGGGGGAGCATGTAGGTAAAGAACAACAAAGAAAAAAACACACTAAGTGCAAACAATTTTGTTCAAGGGTGAGGTATGATGCTTGGCCCCTGTGTGCTCCCTACTCACAGAAAGTTAGTAGGATAAGTGCAGTGGCGGGATATGTGAAGTCAGGTGGATCTCACTGGACATATACAGGAAGCAGCTAGGACTGGGATGTCAGTTGCAAACGTACATGGAAAGATAAAAACAGACCTCCATGGTGCAGATCAATGGTATAGGGATAAACTTTATATAGTATTAAAATGTGCACTCACAATGTTAAAAATCAATATAAGCGTTATTCACTGTATAAGTGATAAGGAGTGTAAGGATGGTTGCCGCAGCTCACCGCACCGCCGCCGTCTCGGATGGGCTTCTCCACAGTCTCCCCGTGGCTTCCTCTGCACTGTGTCAGCGTGGGAATCTCCTCCAGCGATGTCTCTGACGCGATACGTCACTTCCGGTGGGCGCGATCAGCTCCGTCGCGTCACTTCCGGTTCGGCAGCAGATTGACAGCTTGCAGCACCAATCCTCTCACTTCCTGGGCGGGTCCACTCTACGCGTTTCACCAATAGAATGGCTGGCTTCGTCAGGAGTATGGAACCCCCCTTTAGTGACAGCTTATATACCCTATTCAATCACTGGTTTTATTAACCTCTGCAGTGCTGGTATGAGGTCTGTGGACATGGTTGGATGTATTCACATTGTCATCATAAAAAACAAGATAGAATGGGGGAATTAACTGGTATAGTAAGCCCAGTAGAAAAATTAAGTACTGTATGATTAAAATAAGCTTGATGAGGTGGGGAGAAGATAAGAGGTATACAAATTATGCAAATATTAATAAAATTGTGCAAATACTATTAAAATTGATTCATAATAAAAAGTTGATTTAAGAAATTTGCAAAAACAGTATATATAAGGATATATTATATTTAAAAATTCTATTATAAAACATCTATTATAAAGAATTAATTTAATTATAAAAATATACATATAATATTTATTTGTATTTGTTCAGTGATAGGTCTAAGCCCATCTGCATAGTGATAAGGATGTGAATACCCCAATGATAGGAATTACAGCATATTACAGGATCGGCGTAGTTATACAACATCTGTTAAAGGGATGATGCAGTTACAGCATAGAGATTATTCCAATTAGTTAGGTGACAATGGTACTCAGTATATATACTTTATATATTGGTTCCATAAAAAACTTAATGCTTATTTTCGAACAGACCTATGTACAGTTAAATCTCTTATAACATACACTGAGACTACAGACTTAACTTAAGCTAAAAAACATATGAAGCTAAAAGACATAAACGACGCATATGGTGCCGGAGTTTTCCTTTTTCACCTAAGGAGGGAGGAATGGAAGGGAAAGAAAGGCACATTAGAATAAGGAGGAAGTCCGTGCAGTAGTTTATTTCAAAAAGGGAGCCATATCTATTTCCATATTAAGGCCTCTGGGATGGAGGGATCTTAGTTTGTGGATCCAGAAGGATTCTCTTTTGATGAGTTCAAGATTCCTATCTCCTCCTCGCCAGTGTTGTTTGACCATTTCTATGGGCATGTATGTTAATCCTTTAGGGTCTCCCTGATGTTTTTCTAGGAAATGGTTCGGAACACTATGAGTGACTAGTTGCCTTTTGATACTACTAAGGTGTTCTAGTATCCTAGTTCTTATAGGTCTTTCTGTTTTGCCAACGTACTGCAGCTTGCATGGGCACTCCAGGACATAGATTACATGATCACTCCTGCATGTTAGACATGATTGTATTTGAAAAACTTCCTTTGTCACATTTGAACAGAACTCCGTCTTTCTGTCTGTTTTGAATTCACATGCCCTACATTTGTTGCAGCCGAAAAAACCTTTCCCTGTTTGAAGCCAACTTTCAGAATTGGTGTCACTCTTTCTTAATGCACTGGTTGCCAATCTGTTCTTAAGATTATTTGCTCTTCTAAAGATGATATTAGGCTTCTCAGGAATGGCAGTACCCAAAATAGGGTCATTTCTGAGGATGTCCCAGTGTTTGTGAATGATGTTCCTTATGACCTTGGCTTCTCCACTATAATTAGTGATGAAGGCAAAGTCAAATTCCCTATTTCTCTCTTTCTTTTTAGCCTTGCTTTTTAGCAAATCATCACGATTAATGCCCTCCACTTTCCTTATTGCACTATTCAGCTTGTCTTCCTTATATTCTTTCTCTACAAATCTTTTTTTGAGATATTCCGCCTGTTCAAGGTATACATTATTATCACTACAGTTCCTTTTCAGCCTGGTAAACTGTCCAGGTGGTACACCATCCATCCACCTGGATAGATGACAACTAGATCTTAATATATAGTTGTTCTTGTCAGTCTCTTTGAAATAAGTTTTTGTTTTTATTTTATTTTCTTCAACAAAGATTACAAGGTCTAAAAAGTTGATACTTGATTTGCTAGAACTGCTAGTGAATTTTAAGTTGCTCTCGTTTATGTCTAGAGATGCTAAAAACTCATCTAAAGATTGCTGTCCCCCCCTCCATATTAAAAGCACGTCATCAATGAAACGGCGCCAGAGGACAAGGTTCTCCCCCAGAATGCCACCTGGCCAGATAGTCTCCTCCTCCCAAACGGCCATAAATAGGTTAGCATAACTGGGGGCGAACCTTGTCCCCATCGCCGTTCCACACTTTTGTAAGTAGTAATCCTCTCCGTACCAAAAGAAATTATGATTTAAAATAAATCTAATGCTATCTATAATAAAAACAATCTGTGTCTCAGTGAGGTCCTTGTCCCTAGATAGTACCTGTTTTATCGCTCTACACCCTTTCTCGTGTTCTATAATTGTGTAGAGCGATGTAACATCACAAGTGGACATGATAAAATGTTCTTCCCACTTCACTTTGTTTATGGTGTTAATCACATCTGTGGTGTCCCTCAGGTATGCCCTCTGCTGCACTACATACTTCTGAAGGAATGTGTCTATGTACAGTGACAGATTGGCCGTTAGTGAGCCAATCCCCGAGACTATAGGTCTGCCAGGGGGATTGACTACACTTTTATGGACCTTGGGTAGATGGTAGAAAACCGGTAATTTAGATCTGTCACTGTACATAAACTGATATTCATTGTCATTTAATATGTTCTGTTCCCTCGTCCAGATGGTGTTTCAACTCCTCCGTGAATTTACTCATTGGGTTGGTCTTTAATTTGGTGTATGTATTTACATCTCCTAGAAGTCTGAGGGATTCTCTGTCATATGCCTCTCTGTCTAATAGTACTATTCCCCCTCCTTTATCTGCAGGTTTTATGACCAAGTTTTCATTGTCAGTTAGGTCTTTCAATGCTATTTTTTCCTCTTTGGTGAGATTATTTCGCATTTTCCCTTGTTTTTTTTGTTAATTGTTTGCACTTAGTGTGTTTTTATCTTTGTTGTTCTTTCCCTACATGCTCCCCCTGGGTTGAGAAAATACATATTGATCATCTGGGACCAGTGAAGACAGTCCCTTCCAGAGGGTCTGAGCAGGGGGTTACAACCTATATTATACTTTTTTTCACTATTGCACTATTTTTAGGCACTATATTATTCTGAATCACTATATGTGTGTTATATAGTCACTGTATTTTAAGTGATCACTAGTATTTAATTAGCGCCAGATTTTTCACCAATCACGTTGTCATGTTAGATATCATCTCACACATGGGACATGAAATATAAAATCATAAACATTTTGGCTTCAACAATAATGTAAATTGACAAACAAACATATGTGACACCATTAATACAATGTTTCGTCTGTAATTTTCACGCTCTATTATAGGTGACTCAGGTTACGGGATCCGACCGTGGCTTTTGACACCATTGGCTAATCCGCAATCACCTGCAGAGGACCGATATAATGTTGCACACATATCCACTCGGTCAGTTATCGAGCGTACATTTGGACTGTTGAAAAGTCGGTTCAGGTGTTTAGATAAAACTGGTGGTGCATTAAAGTATACGCCTGAGAAGGTTTCTGACATAGTCATTTGTTGTTGCATTCTGCACAATATAGCATTGCGTCATAACCTTGAAGGCGACATAGGGGAGGGGTTTGAGGAAGAGCATCCCGTAATTGCTGCAGGTGACAATGAGCAGACAGCCAGTGGTGTCGAAACACGTCAGAATGTGATCGACACCTATTTCTCAGGTAACCAACAAGGTACATATGAATATTAAGACATTCTGTCATGAAAGTGTGGTTGAATGACGTGTCACCTTCTTATCATCATAGGATAGTGTTTGTTCCCCTCCTCCTCACATTAGACATCTGTGTTCTTTGGCCAAGCACATCTTGATATGGTATGTATATTTTTAATATGTCATATTTAACTAATATAACAGTATTTGCTTATATCATGTATGCATGAATTATCAATGTTGTCCAAGTACACATATTTTTTAATGTTTGCTGTCCTATATGCTTGTTACAAATATTTCATAGTGTAGATGTCAACATTCATGCACATTATTGCTAAGAAATGCGATAATTGCACAATAACTGAGTCCATGGTTAAGGGATGCATATATGAACCAATCCGTGGATACAGCAACAACTGATGTTACATGAGTACTTTGATTTAGCACAAGTCAACATGATTGTACCTTGATTTGTGTAGTTTTTGAGAAGATTTTCTATTCTAATCTGTGTAGCCTTTGTTAATCTCATTTGCTGGTGTATGTGACTGAAATAACGTCCAAAACTTATCAACTTTCAGTAGTGTTGTAACTACATATTTTTGATGTCATCACACTCATTGTCCTAACGTGAACTTAAAAAATGTAAGTGCTGATTCTTAGTTGTCAACAGTGTAACTAATTGAAATGTTCATCAAAATCCAATGCTAGGATTGCATTGTTATCTTATTTTTAGATATGTGTTGATTAATTACATATTATGAACGTGTATGTTACCAACCATAAAAAGGTGTAGCAACTATATGGATTGTTTAAAAAAGTATACATAATGTGTGATCTGTAAGCTCAGCTGGCAAATGTTACATGCTGTAATGTATAAGGTTCAATTTGTGAAATTTTTTGCTAATACTTATAGCAACATTGTTGTTAAAAAACAATATACATGTTAAAAGTTTAATTTGTCATGCTTTTCATGAACTGTGAAGAAACATGATGTTCAAAATATTATCAACTAACTGTTCTTATACTTAATGCTATATGTCCAACTGATGGAAATGATATACGTAATGCAATCATTCTAAATACATGTCGTCAACATAATAAAAATTATTGTAATAAAGTTACTAATAATTATAGATTTATTTAGAGTATAAATTTCATGAATGTTAGGAAGAACTAAATGTAACATCACTAATACTTAAATGATGATGTTACATTCACTACAAGCAGAAATAAGCATCACTGATTACATCAGCATTATTGTTTGCAACCATAGTAACATTCATTGAAACTGTGGGACACGTCTCTAATCACCAAACTCTGTTTGTGTAGGCAGGAAAATGCATTGATTGTGAGTCCATGTCAGAGTGATATTTCTGAAATACAAAGAACATACTTTTCACCATTTGCATCGCAATGTTTATGTTAATCAGAATAGTTTTTATTATGCTGTTAATCAGTGTACATGTTAACGCATAAGGTACACATCTTGTTCCATTACAAGTACTGTTATGCTGCGGTCACAGTGACTTGCATAGCGCTCGCATCTGTGTGCATAGTGCGCTGTAACACCTGGCCCCAGTCACTTATGGACAACTACATGCGTCGGTGCACATTTAACAGAGCCGCTGTACTGCAAGGTTAAACACATTGCTAAAATTAAAGCCGCGGTCACAGTAATGTTTGCGTGCACGGCGCGCCCTGCGCTGTGCATGTAAGCACCGCCACTCAATGGTGCTGGGCACATAACGCCCCATCACACTGAAGGTGCAGGCGTGCCGTGATGCAGGGTTTTGTTCAACTGTAAACAACATTTTTGCTAAGTGTGCGACTGATGCGTGGCCATGCCCCCACCGTCATTTCACACAATGATGGCGAACCAGCCGTGTCATGTCATGGCCACGCCCCCAGACATGCATGATCACGCCACCTCCCATCGCAATATCACTATCTCCCTCACAGACTGCAGCTGGCGGTTAGCGCCGTGCACGCGCACACACACCCCCCCCCCAGCCGCGCATCTGACACAGACATTACTGGCACCGCTACCTTGTTATGTGTTGAACTTGCGACGTAGCTTTGGCCACGCCCCCGGCGGTGGTTCCGCCAATGACGGCGAAACAGGCGCGTTACGTCATGGACACGCCCCCGTTAACATCCAAACACGCCCCCTCCTGTCACAAGCTCGCCCTCTCTCCGGTGAACTAAAATCACGGTTAGCGCTG